>NW_027491611.1:600000-903609 GCF_021521415.1 Bidens hawaiensis | reverse complement strand
AGTCTATTCTCCAGACATAAGGAGATTACTCCCGCCCAAAAGGAAACAGTAGCGTGTTTCAGAGATTTTCCACTTTTTTTTACTGTACACTGACAAAAGTACCTGAAAAAGCACACTGTAACATGAAAAGTCAACTGTCAGCCACCCTATTCTCACCAACCCCAGACCTGCATGTCTGTCCAAATCAAATCAAGATCTTTTGTCCACTCCTCCACTTTTAAGTAAACAATAAACAATAATTATTTCCATACTTTATCATCATTACACCTAGATATGAAAAGATTTCAATCCCCTAAAGCAAGGGATTGTGTTCCCTTGAGTTTGCCTATAAATTTGTAACCTAAATTATCACCCAAAACACACTTCAAAGAACTACAAACTTGCACTAATCCTCTCCCAAGCATCCGTTGTTTCCAGCTCCGATCCTGTTACTAGGTAAGCCGAGAATATAACCTTGAGACCTACTATCCAACCCTTATATTCTCCTATTTCTTGATCTTAATATATATACTTGTTATTTAATCGTATTCTAGACCTTCGATTCCGAGGCCAACACCAAGAAAACCCGAATCTCGATTAATCCCTTAACAAGAACCACAGGTGAGTCTCACAGCCCCTATTTTCACTGTTTTCACTATTTTTAAACTGTTTTCGGGGCGAGGGACACGTACTTAAATAATGTTTTATCATGGTATACTTACAAGCTATGCAAGCGATTATGTGTTTAAGTTATGTTTCATGATGAGTAATGCAAACGGTTATCTAAGGTTTTCGATGTATGTGCGCTAGAACTCGAGTAAGTGATCACTTTACCATTGGAACTCTAAGGGTAGGGACTGCTGGTTTGATCCACCCACTCGTAGGGGTCGCACCTCTTTGCATGGACGAGTGCCTAGTATGGTCATGGGGCAGTACTATGGGTTTGAACCCGCTCGTAGGGGTCGCGCCTCTTTGCATGGACGAGCGCCTTGTTTTCCGGCACAACGTCCGCAGCGTAACCCGCGGGACGGAATTATTATTTTAGCTCGTAGTGGCAGCGCCACTTTGCATGGACGAGCACATGTTCCTGAAACGTTCGCAGCGTAACCCGCGGGACGGTATTACTTATTTTAGCTCGTAGTGGCAGCGCCACTTTGCATAGACGAGCACAGTTCCCAGAAATGTTCGCGCGTAACCCGCGGAACGATTTTATCAGAATATGTTGATATAACTATGTCTTACCAAGCATGTGTTTTAATGATGCTATCAGAATTATGTTTCAGAATGATTTGTATCAAGATTATGATGCAATACGATTTATCAAGTTACTAAGACTTGTGAACTCACTCAGTTTATACTGATTCAAATGTTTTTACGTGTCTTTCAGGAGATAACTAGGTAGCGCATGGAGTCACACTTAGAGCACCTCACGCTGAACATCTAAACTAGCTTTTTGGAAGATTTTAGTTCTATCCCTTCGATGCGCGTGGTTGTTCCCGCCGCGCATGGGGATATGGCGTGGAAATCTTCAATAATTTTTATACTTGGATGTTTTTATAATTTTTAAACAATGTAATGTATTTGTATTAAACTTTTCATGCGCAATGAAAATCTTACTTTGAATGTTTGCAATGGCCCGTGCTTAAGTATCAATTCCCACTCGCGCGCCGCCCGGCTGTTTCCGCCGCTCAGGGCCGGGTGTGACAAGGGGAACCATTTTGGGTCTTGTGTTATTGCATATTTGGATAGCCATGGCCTTGTGTTTGGTTGAATGACAGTGTTGATTGTTTGTTCATTCAAATGGTTGTTTGTTCATTCGATATGGTTGTAACATTTATTTGGGTTTGTAATCTATTTACTTATTTCAATTGGTTTGTAATAAAAACTAGATTAGATGCATGTCTTTTACTAGAAAAATGTATTAGGATATATTTTGTAAAAGAATATGCAAGGAAGGAGGCCTAAATAAAATGAAGGAGACGACAACATGGGGGTGAACACTTGGAGCATTTGGATGCGGGATCAAGTGGGAGTTCACCGACACAAGCACATGTCCCTTTGAGTCCCTTTGGAGAGACCATTTAACACACTTTTCTTCGGTCAACAAGTTTGGTCAACATTAGGAGGCTATGGTTATGAACTTGTGGTTGTGTATGTTTTATGTTTGCATGGTTGATTTACTTTTGTTTGTGTTATTGCAATGTGGTTTGCTAAACAACTTAAAATCAACAACTAGCATAACATTGGTTCCTTAGAAATCGTTAGGGAATAAAAATGGGTTTTATTAAAGGCTAATGTTTTCATAATAAAATGGGTTTTATTAATAGGAACTTTGAAAATGGGTTTTTCACTTAGTACCATACATTTGAATGCATGAAAATGAAACGTACATAAAATGTCTTCCAATCTAGAATTTAGAAAACTAAAAATCCCTTTTATAAAATAAGTTGAATACTATCCTTTTATACGACACTTGAATCACTTGGGAACTCGGTGTTGGATAAAGGTCACCTAACCGCATTAGAGGAAACTTGTGAGTTTGAGGTGGGTTTGCCATCTTTGTGGGATAAAGGTCACCTAACCACTTGTATGTGTAAACTAACACGTGTGTGTAAGTAGGATGACTTAAATTGGAAACCATGTAAACAGGGTCACCGAAGCATGGTGTACAATGGTGTTGATGGGATTAAACATGCCAACTAAGCATGAGATGCTTAACCGATCCCATAAAACTAGAAGTTGCAAAGGGTTGCAATCGTCAAACATTGACTACCTTGTTCATTTAAATAGTGGGATAAAGGTCACCTAACTACTATTTGAATGTAACGTTGGGTTCTAGATTTTAATCATTAATATATTGGAGAGATAAAAGGGTATTAACAATTAAAATATTTGATAGCGACTAAAATTGAGCTGTGTTATGTTTGTAGATGGTCGCAATCAACAATCCAGCTAACGTTATTAATCCACCCGTCAATAACCTATCATTAACATCTATTCTTGACAAGGATCGTCTAAACTATACCAACTTTATGGATTGGTATCGAAACTTGAGAATCTTTCTTAAGCAAGAAAAAAAATACTACGTATTAGAAGATCCTATTCCCGATGTACCTAGCATTGACGATGCCGAAGACCATAACAATTGGGTTAAGCACAATGAGGATTCGGTGCAAGTTTCTTGCCTCATGTTGGGAACTATGATTCCCGAGATTCAAAAGGACTTTAAACTTCATGGGGCGTAAAACATGATCACCCAACTTAAGGAAATGTTCTATACACAAGCTAGGGTGGAACGCTTCTAAACGGTTCGAGCGATTCATGCATGTCGTATGGAAGAAACCCAATCGGTCTCATCTTATGTGCTTAAGATGAAAAGCCACATTGATCGTCTTGAGCGCCTTAATTGTCCCGTCTCAAAGGAGTTAGCCACGGATTTGATCCTAAATGGGCTAAAAAAGAGGTTTGAGACATTTTTTATGAATTATAACATGAATGGGTGGGACAAGAGCATTGGTGAGCTTCACGCAATGCTCAAAACAGCCGAGACGGGAATGGGTAAAAAGGTTTTACCCGTTCTCACGATCAATGAGGGAGGAAATAAGAAAAGGCATCACCCGGAACTCAAGGAAAAGGTTTCAAAAGGCAAAGGACAACACATGGGTAAGTTCAATGGAAAGGGAGTGGAACCACCTAAACCAACACATGGGTTTCTGGTGCTCCGCCTTAACTTTCGCACAAGTCGTACACTTACCGACATACGTTGCTATATCCTTTTTCATACCCGGCCACCAGTAGAACTCCTTCACATCCTTGTACATCTTATCCGATCCCGGATGTATGGAATATTTCGATCTATGCGCTTCGTCCATGATTAATTCACGAAGTTCATGGAGGGTCGGGATCCAAACCCGATTTTTGAAATAGAGAATTTCGTCCACGCGCTGTTCGAAGTTCTTCTCATTGCCGTAAAGTCCCTCATTTTCCAATTGTTCCTCTTTCAACGCCTCACGTTGAGCGACTCGAATCAGGTCCGAAAGGTTCGACCGGACTATCATCCCCAGTGCTCGCACTCGCAATGGCTTAACCCGATCTTTACTACTCAAGGCATCGGCTACGACGTTTGCCTTGCCGGGGTGATAACGGATGTCACAGTCAGAATCGCTTAACAACTCGACCCATCTTCGTTGCCTCATATTCTGTTCTTTCTGATCGAATATGTGCTGCAAACTTTTATGATCGGTGAAGATGGTGCACTTCGTACCGTAGAGATAATGTCTCCAGATTTTAAGTGCGAAGATAACCGCTCCCAGTTCTAAGTCATGAGTAGTGTAATTTTTCTCGTGTACTTTTAAGTGTCGTGAAGCATAGGCTATAACCTTACTATTCTGCATCAACACGCATCCTAACTCTTTACGCGATGCGTCACAATACGCGACAAAACCATCGTCTCCATCGGGGAGACTTAAAATCGGCGCTTGGCATAATTTTTGCTTTAACGTTTGAAACGCCGCTTCCTGCTCTTCTCCCCATTCATACTTTCGATCCTTTTGAGTCAGAAGAGTTAAAGGTTGGGCGATGCTGGAAAAGTTCTCTATAAATCGACGATAATATCCAGCTAAGCCTAAGAATTGGCGGATTTCCTTTGGCGATTTAGGCACTTGCCAATTCTTAATTGCTTCAACCTTACTCGGATCAACGTGTATTCCTTGATGGTTTACGACGTGACCGAGGAATTGCACTTCTTGTAACCAGAAGTTACACTTGGAGAATTTTGCATACAACTTCTCCTGATTCAGAAGCTCTAAAATTATTCTTAAGTGTTGCTCGTGCTCTTCTTTACTTTTCGAGTAGATGAAAATATCGTCAATAAACACGATGACGAATTTGTCGAGGTAGGGTTTACAGACTCGATTCATGAGGTCCATGAACACTGCCGGTGCATTTGTTATCCCGAAAGGCATAACTAAGAACTCGTAATGGCCGTAGCGAGTCCGGAATACGGTTTTTGGGATATCTTCTTCCTGAATGCTAACCTGATGGTATCCCGATCTAAGATCGCTTTTTGAGAAATAGCTCGCACCTTGCAGCTGGTCAAACAGATCATCGATTCGGGGAAGAGGGTACCTATTTTTGATTGTTAACTTGTTCAGCTCCCTGTAATCGATGCACATTCTAAGGCTCCCGTCCTTCTTTTTCACGAATAATACAGGTGCACCCCACGGGGAATGACTAGGACGTATAAATCCTTTATCCATCAATTCTTGCAACTGATTGGATAATTCTTGCATCTCGGACGGTGCAAGTCGGTAGGGTGCTTTAGCAACAGGGCCAGCTTGAGGTATTAAATCGATTCTGAATTCGACCTGTCGGGTTGGCGGTAATCCGGGAAGTTCTTCTGGGAAAACTTGTGGAAATTCGCGTACCACCGGGATATCATCCACCCGTTTCTCCTCAGAATCTGTGGCCGTCAAGCTCGCTAGATACGCCACGCATCCCTGGCGTATATATTTTAACACCTTGAGGTGGGATATAAATGGTATCATTGTGCCCGACTTCTCTCCTTGCACTAACACTTCTTCGTCATACGACACCCAGATCTTGACGATTTTCTTTTCACAATTTATTTCCACTTGTTACGTGCTAACCAATCCATTCCCACTATCACGTCAAAACTACCTAATTCTACCGGTAATAAGTCAATCAGGAAGGATTGATCGTTCAGAATAAAAGGGCAATTCCGAGCTATCTGATTAACTATCATGGTTTTACCGTTAGCGACTTCTACGGTATAAGGTTCTATGGTTTCACTAATCGGAAGGTTTGCTATCGATACGAACTTAACGGAGACAAAACTTCTATCGGCGCCCGTATCAAATAATACAGAAGCGTAATGATCAGAGACGAGGAATGTACCTGTCACTACGCTGGGGTCCTGGCGTGCTTCGTTCGCCACATCACAAATGCTCGGCCTCTCGCCGGATTGGACGACGATGCCTGACCCACGGCTTGCCTCCCATTTCCTCCCTAGTTCATTTTCGGACAGTATCTCTTGAAATTATATGTGCTGCCGCATTAAAAGCAAGCACGGCTGGTGGTCATCATTTGGTTTCCTTGTGGTTTTTGTTGTCGGGCTGGTTGGGTCCTATGTGGCTGCGCACGGATAGGTTGCGGTTGTCGATTCAGATTGTTCAGGTTTGTCCTAAAACTCGGTGCGTAGTGCCCATTCCTGCCACACCGGTGGCACACTACCCCCTTGCACTCGCCACCATGCTGGTAACCGCATTTCCCACATTTAGGGAACGTTCCTTTCTGCGATTCCCGCCTTCCGCCTGAACTAGTCATGGCGTAGTTCTGGGCAGCGGGCCGAGCACGTTTATTTTGCTACTTCTCCTCGATCCTATTGTCATACGTACCTCGCTTTCCCCCAGCGGACTCTCCTGCCACCTTCAGTGACCCACTCCTCACGAAATCGTATGTGACGATACCAGCTTGCGTCACCGCACCCTCAAACATCTTGTGTCCCCCAAAGTTGACTATACTCCTTACTACTGGAGTTAGTCCCCATATATAGCGATCAACCCTCTTTGACTCTAGGGTGACCAACCATGGCACCAATCGCGACAGTTCATTAAATCGGTTCGTATAACCCAAGTGGTCTGCCCCCTGCATCTCCAGGTTCCACAATTCGTTTTCTAACTTCTGCAGTTCGTTTTTCGGGCAGAAATGTTCCAGTACAAGGGCCTTGAGCTCTGCCCAGGTCATGCGGTTTGTCGCTGCCTGACCTCGAGTTTGCACTATTGTGTTCCACCATGTCAAGGCATGGTCCGTGAACGTGAAGGTAGCATACTTAACAACGTATTTCTAAGGGCAGTTGCTGATGTTCACAACAGGCTCTATTTTCTCAATCCACTTAACCAACTCATTTGGTCCCTCAGACCCGCTAAATTCTAGGGGCTTGCACAACATAAAATCTTTGATTGAACATCCCTTTGTTGCAGGAGTCGGTTCAGTGCGGTTCGTTTCTACACTAGGTATAATGCCATTACTGTCTGTAACGACCACCCTAGGCGGTGCGTCATTACTCGGAATCGGGTTACCGTTCGGTGGAGGGTTAACATTTTGTTCCCCATCATTATTGGTGGTCGTTTGATTGCTCGCAGGGTCTGGATTGGTTGTATTGTTAATACTGGCGGCGATGCGCGATACTATATCCGGTATCGCCGCCTCTAACTGTCGAGCAATCAGACGGTCCACATCCACTTCTGACATTCGAGCTGACCGTTTTGGTGCTATTCTACACAACATTAGGAAAATACATATAATTAATACAAATTCCAATCTCGAAACACAACACACATTCCATTCATTAATAAACATTAGTACATATTACATAAACATCATCCCATAGATTAAGTTTTCATACAACGGTCCTACATCGGCATTATTTCGACATAACCCGCTATGGGTCAGTGCTTGAATGATACACCAAAAGTATCTACAAAGATATTCCCAAAAGAGACCCCCTATGGGCAAGTGGCTGTACTATAACTACCCAAGATTCACTCTATGTTAGCATCGCCACTAACTGCTTACACAGAGTATCAAAAAGCGGACCCTGACTACTTCCACCCTAACATAACTAAGCATGGTGGTATACCAACCACACCAACACTGCCACCATCACCACCAACACCACCAGCAAACCCCGGATCCGTGTCTCCATCCGGTCAATCATCCATTGGGAGTATGCGCCCTCCCTCCTCAGCTGGGCAATCGCATACTGGCTGTCCAGTACGCAGTCCGCCAAGTGCCTCCTCCTCTGGATCCCCACCCTCAAGGCGATGGTGTGCTCAACCACCTGCTCGGTGAGCACTCGGAGCCATGCAGCCTCGGAGGAGGGACGCTCATCCCACTCCAGCCTAGGGGTACCCCACACGGGTGGAGGCACAGGCTCGGGCTGGGGGCGGGAGGACTCGCCCCTGTGGAAGGTAGGTCTGGGTGGGGTAGAGGTAGGTGGGACATAGGGAACACTGATCCGCGCCGTGAGGCGGGATCCGGGTCTGGGAGGGGTAGGGGTGACCTGTGGTGTGGGTGGGGTGGGGGATCTGGCAACCCTAGTAGGGGAGGACAGACTAGTACTCCTACGGCTAGTCTCACTAGGCTCAGTGCTGGATACTAGGCGTAAGCTCCTAGAGTTCCCGGAACTGGCCTCCTCCGGGTCCTCTTCCACTGACAGACTTCGTGATCTCGACATCCTTACCTTTACACAAGTTAGCAAACATATAGTTCCTTCCATAATGTAAATCACAATTAATATACACATACTTATACATCTTTGTCACATAAAAATATTATCATATACTTACACATATGTTGCCGATTTTACCTATTAATGTTCCCCGTGACTTCCCCTGAATTCCCTCGTGCGGAC
This sequence comes from Bidens hawaiensis, assembly GCF_021521415.1. NCBI lineage: Eukaryota > Viridiplantae > Streptophyta > Magnoliopsida > Asterales > Asteraceae > Bidens > Bidens hawaiensis. Next base: position 895,196 of record NW_027491611.1, on the reverse strand, counting down.
AAGTCTGTTATTATGTTCCAGACCATAATAACTCACTTGTCCATCCAAGTTCATCCAGATCTCGTCACTATAAATTATTAGTTGATAATCAGATCCTATAATACTTGAGCTACTGGTTATATTTTAGGTATCTTTTAAAGACATCCTAATTCTTTATAACCAATGGCTCTGATACCAAGTTCTGTAACACCCCGTAACCGCAGCGGAAACGTAAACGGGATGCAACAGACACGTCTGATATCAACAGCATTGCTTATAAAGAAAACACCACTACATTAATTCACACCATATTACATTGTTCCGAGTTTAGTTACCGTCTAGGCGTTAACACATAAGTTTTACCAACAGTACATTAACATATTTAATACAAAAATATCATTTAGCTTCCACAAAAAGCACGCATCGTCAAGCATGTAGCAATTATTCCAGTTTGGGGGTACCTAGAAAGCATGTAAAGAAAACGGGTCAACTACGAATAGTTGGTGAGTTTCACTAATTTAAATAAACAGTGACAAATCATTATAATGATCATATATTAGCGATGTAATTATGCTGAGCCCACAAGTGAAACCTCTGACTATCCACATACAACCCCGTGGCATACTCCGTCCACGGACCTGCCCCAATCCGCTATGCCTAACATTACACAACAAAAAATATATAGCAACAAAATAGACATGTGCAACTGGCTGGGAAGCATCAGCAAATCCATGCCGGACCAGTTGGGTTTGTCAGACCAATAGTACTATTCACACTCTACCGGCTTTTAGTTAATCACTCGTGTTACGGGGCCTTACAATGTTAGCAACTCAGACAATTACCATCTTAGTACATTTCCGTACGATTCCCTTACAATAAGATATATATAAATACACGCAAATCCATGCGTTCAGTATGTACTTAAACATTTTAATAGTAACATGCTTCCCGCCCCGAGAAAATATTTAAAAACAATTCAGAAAAGGGGCTCGTGAAACTCACCTTTCGCAAGCAAGTAGGTGACACAGTACGCAGCTACTAATCCGGATCTGTAATACGATCCCTAAGTTCGTTACTATACAATCACTATTAATATAACTTTAACCGTGTTAACCGGTACATCTGGGGACACTGTTAACCCAGTACTGTACCCGTTCCGGGGGCAATGTTAACCCAGAAACACTTCTCCGGACTCAGATTGTGATATCGTTTAGAGTTCAATAGTCAAAATTACTATTAGTTCGTTTTCCCCGTTTTGCGTGCCTAGCACGGTTATCCGTTTTTACGTTTCAAAATGAGTTTGGTCACACACGACCCGAAAATAGTTGTTGACTGATAATTTAATTAAAGTTGTGAAATTAGAGCTCGGTTTAGACGCCCCGATTGGCCGTGGGACCCGTTTCCGTCTTTAGTACACCGGAAACTGTTAAATCAGATAAAATTACTCAAATCATCCGAATTATATTCGGATGATTTATTTTTACTTGTTTAACTCAATTATATGAAAATAGTTCATTTTTAGGGTTTTTATACACCAGTCAGCTCGTTTAAGCGAACTTTACCGGTTTACGCGTTTTAAACTTTTAAAGTTTGTTTTTATTTTCTTTTTAGCACGAATAATTATCCGTTTAATCTCCGATCTTGAAATTTTGCACAAATCACTTTTTGAAAGTGGGGAATTTTATAAAAATATTTTCAGAATTAATTTTTATATTTAAAATTTATTTATCTATTTTAAAACACCATTTAAACACTAAATATGTCGTAAATACCAAACGACCGTAGAAAAATCCCAAACTTTTCCTGGATGACCCCTGCCATCCACATAGTCCCCTGTAATTTTTCCAGAACCAAAATCTCTTTTTATATGCCATTTTCACTAAAACCGAGCTAGAAAACCCTAGAACTCGTTTAACCGAAAAGCCTACTTAAACTTCTCCAACTGACCTAAAATTTTGTGTGTGACTTTTAAATGTTATAAAAAGCTTATCTGGAATTTTCCAGTATATTTCATGATATTTAAATATTTTTTACCATTTTTAGCCAAAACCGAGCATTAAATTCACCAAATATTCATCCTTTGTCCAAAATTTACCATATTTTCACAGAACTCTTATTTTCATGTCTTTAACACCTCTGTAAAATTTCATAATCTAACTCTAAAGCCTTCACAATCTGTCCAAAAACTCATAAACGAACATAAACCGAATATACCTTTTGTTTTCCGCCACTACAAGCTACAAACTCGTCTTTCCGCCTTATCTACCACTAAATACAGAACCTACATCCAACATACCACAATACCAAGCAAGTTACACTCACCATCAAGCCTCTTACACTGTAGTTTCGGTTATTGTTACAAAACTAAAGTTTAAACCGTAAAATTCGTTTTTGGTTCGTTTAACTCCATTCTTGGACCAAGATCCCTTGTATATCCCGTATACATCGATTGATCATGCAAGAATCGGTTTCATCTCGGGTTTTCACCCTTTTTCACTTAAAACCTCATCTTCTTGCAAATAAACTCAAGAAAAGAAGATGAACACGTAAATAACTCGATTTTTACCTCGGTTTTCTTGCTACAAACCCGGGTTTTTAGTTCATGAAGTGGAGAGAAAATGGGATCTTGAAATGTTGTTTACAAAAAAAATAACAAAGGCATGGGTATAACCCCTTTGGTCCGATCAGAAGTGAGAGGGAGGTGGGGTGGGACCCACCTTTCCATTTCTAGCCACTCATTTGGATTTTGGCAATCCGGATAATGTTTTGGATAATCTGGTTCAGTTCTTTTTTGGTTAAATGTTTAATTCAGCTTAAAACGAGGCTAAAACGGTCGTTTTCGGCTTAAAAATGAAATTTATATAAAACCGATTTAAAAACTTTAAAAATTTAAACCATGACATTTATTAACTTAAAACATCATATTATTAATAATTGCGCATCTTTTTCAGCTTGATCGATCGTCTCTTGCTCGGTTTGGTATTACAAGTTTCGTTTAACGTACCGACGTACCATTAAATCGAAAATCCTTTTTCTGTGCTTTAATTCACTTATCCCGAAGCTTTAATACTTCTTAAACATCACTAAATATCATGCATCTCGTCTATAATGTAATCCTCGATTCATTCGGGCTTCAATAACCGTTAATCGGTTAATCGTATTTCCAATACGATTAACTGTATAATCGAGTATAATCCGTACTGTGAATCATACTTACTCGTATAAACGCATTATAATTCATATATTCATTATTAAATAACACATAAATAGTATATACCGGTTAAGGTATACCTGATTTTGCCTGAATCGTTACATTCTCCCCCCCGTAAAACAAAATTTCGTCCTCGAAATTTTTACGCGTCGACTACTTCCTTTTGAGGAAATAGGTAGGGGTATTTCTTCCGGAATTCGTCCTTTCGTTCCCATGTATATTCTGGGCCTCTTTGCGAATTCCATCTAACTTTGACCAACGAAATCTTATTGTGTCTAAGTTGCTTGATTTTTCCGTCTACTATTTCTATGAGTTCCTCTACGAAATTGAGCTTATCACTTATTTGGACACCCTCTAAAGGTAACACCGACGTCTCATCCGCCAGACATCTTTTCAAGTTCGATACGTGAAACACGTTGTTAACTGCACTTAGTTCATCGGGTAGTTCTAACCGGTATGCTACGGGACCGATTTTTTCAGTAATATTGAATGGTCCAATATATCTCGGGGCTAACTTCCCCGCCTTTCCAAATCTGACTACACCCTTCCAAGGTGATACCTTCAAATACACTTTATCACCTTTCTCAAACGACAACGGTTTTCTACGGGTATCGGCATAACTCTTCTGCCGATCCCGCGCGGCCTTCAGATTGTTCCTAATTTCAAGGATTTTGCTGGTCGTTTCCTGGACCATGTCTGATCTAATAACCTGAGTGTCACCCACTTCAGTCCAACAGAGTAGTGATCGGCACTTCCGACCATACAATGCTTCGTAAGGCGCTGCCTTTATACTGCTATGGTAACTGTTATTATAGGGAAATTCAACGAGTGGGAGATGTTGATCCCAATTTCCCTTAAAATCCAGTACGCATGCACGAAGCAAATCCTCCAGGGTTTGGATGGTCCTCTCAGAATGACCATCGGTCTGAGGGTGGTAAGCTGTGCTTGGATCAATACGCGTTCCCAGCGCTTCTTGGACAGCTTGCCAAAGATTGGAGGTGAAATGGCTATCCCGTTCGGAGATGATTGAGATGGGTATCCCATGACGGGACACAATTTCATTTATATAAATCTGCGCAAGTCTCTCAGTGTTATAATTATTCCTAATCGGGATAAAATGTGCCGATTTGGTTAATCGATCCACGATTACCCAAATTGCATCATGTCCTCGGGACGTCTTAGGGAGATGTGTCACAAAATCCATCGTGATCTGCTCCCACTTCCATTCGGGAATTTCCGGTTGTTGTAACGTCCCCGAGGGTTTCTGGTGCTCCGCCTTAACTTTCGCACAAGTTGTACACTTACCGACATACGTTGCTATATCCTTTTTCATACCCAGCCACCAGTAGAACTCCTTCACATCCTTGTACATCTTATCCGATCCCGGATGTATGGAATATTTCGATCTATGCACTTCATCCTTGATTATTTCACGAAGGTCATGGAGGGTCGGGATCCAAACCCGATTTTTGAAATAGAGAATTTCGTCCACGCGCTGTTCGAAATTCTTCTCATTGCCGTAAAGTCCCTCCTTTTCCAATTGTTCCTCTTCAAAACGCCTCACGTTGAACGACTCGAATCAGGTCCGAAAGGTTCGACCGGACTATCATCCCCAGTGCTCGCACTCGCAATGTCTTAACCCGATCTTTCCTACTCAAGGCATCGGCTACGACTTAGCCTTGCCGGGGTGATAACGGATGTCACAGTCATAATCGCTTAACAACTCGACCCATCTTCGTTGCCTCATATTCTGTTCTTTCTGATCGAATATGTGCTGCAAACTTTTATGATCGGTGAAGATGGTGCACTTCGTACCGTAGAGATAATGTCTCTAGATTTTAAGTGCGAAGATAACCGCTCCCAGTTCTAAGTCATGAGTAATGTAATTTTTCTCGTGTACTTTTAACTGTCTGGAAGCATAGGCTATAACCTTACTATTCTGCATCAACACGCATCCTAACCCTTTACGCGATGCGTCACAATACGCGACAAAACCATCGTGTCCATCGAGGAGACTTAAAATCGGCGCTTGGCACAATTTTTGCTTTAACGTTTGAAACGCCGCTTCCTGCTCTTCTCCCCATTCATACTTTCGATCCTTTTGAGTCAGGAGAGTTAAAGGTTGGGCGATGCTGGAAAAGTTCTCTATAAGTCGACGATAATATCCAGCTAAGCCTAAGAATTGGCGGATTTCCTTTGGCGATTTAGGAACTTGCCAATTCTTAATTGCTTCAACCTTACTCGGATCAACGTGTATTCCTTGATGGTTTACGACGTGATCGAGGAATTGCACTTCTTGTAACTAGAAGTTACACTTGGAGAATTTTGCATACAACTTCTCCTGATTCAGAAGCTCTAAAATTATTCTTAAGTGTTGCTCATGCTCTTCTTTACTTTTCAAGTAGATCAAAATATCGTCAATAAACACGATGACAAATTTGTCGAGGTAGGGTTTACAGACTCGATTCATGAGGTCCATGAACACTGTTGGTGCATTTGTTAGCCCGAAAGGTATAACTAAGAACTCGTAATGGCGTAGTGAGTCCGGAATGCGGTTTTTGGGATATCTTCTTCCTGAATGCTAACCTGATGGTATCCCGATCTAAGATCGATTTTTGAGAAATAGCTCGCACCTTGCAGCTGGTCAAACAGATCATCGATTCGGGGAAGAGGGTACCTATTTTTGATTGTTAACTTGTTCAGCTCCCTGTAATCGATGCACATTCTAAGGCTCCCGTCCTTCTTTTTCACGAATAATACAGGGCACCCCACGGGGAATGACTAGGACGTATAAATCCTTTATCCATCAATTCTTGCAACTGATTGGATAATTCTTGCATCTCGGACGGTGCAAGTCGGTAGGGTGCTTTAGCAACAGGGCCAGCTTGAGGTATTAAATCAATTCTGAATTCGACCTGTCGGGTTGGCGGTAATCCAGGAAGTTCTTCTGGGAAAACTTGTGGAAATTCGCGTACCACCGGGATATCATCCACCCGTTTCTCCTCAGAATCTGTGGCCGTCAAGCTCGCTAGATACGCCACGCATCCCTGGCGTATATATTTTAACACCTTGAGGTGGGATATAAATGGTATCATTGTGCCCGACTTCTCTCCTTGCACTAACACTTCTTCGTCATACGACACCCGGATCTTGATGATTTTCTTTTCACAGTTTATTTCCACTTTGTTACATGCTAACCAATCCATTCCCACTATCACGTCAAAACTACCTAATTCTACCGGTAATAAGTCAATCAGGAAGGATTGATCGTTCAAAATAAAAGGGCAATTCCGAGCTATCTGATTAACTATCATGGTTTTACCGTTAACGACTTCTACGGTATAAGGTTCTATGGTTTCACTAATCGGAAGGTTTGCTATCGATTCGAACTTAACGGAGACAAAACTTCTATCGGCGCCCGTATCAAATAATACAGAAGCGTAATGATCAGAGACGAGGAATGTACCTGTCACTACGCTGGGGTCCTGGCGTGCTTCGTTCGCCCCCATCACAAATGCTCGGCCTCTCGCCGGATTGGACGACGATGCCTGACCCACGGCTTGCCTCCCATTTCCTCCCTGGTTCAGTTTCGGACAGTATCTCTTGAAATGATCTGTGCTGCCGCATTCAAAGCAAGCACGGCTGGTGGTCATCATTTGGTTTCCTTGTGGGTTTGTTGTCGGGCTGGTTGGGTCCTATGTGGCTGCGCACGGATAGGTTGCGGTTGTCGGTTCAGATTGTTCAGGTTTGTCCTACAACTCGGTGCGTAGTGCCCATTCCAGCCACACCGGTGGCACACTACCCCCTTGCACTCGCCACCATGCTGGTAACCGCATTTCCCACATTTAGGGAACGTTCCTTTCTGCGATTCCTGCCTTCCGCCTGAATTAGTCATGGCGTAGTTCTGGGCAGCGGGCCGAGCACGTTTATTTTGCTGCTTCTCCTCGATCCTATTGTCATACGTACCTCGCTTTCCCCCAGAGGACTCTCCTGCCACCTTCAGTGACCCACTCCTCACGAAATCGTATGTGACGATACCAGCTTGCGTCACCGCACCCTCAAACGTCTTGTGTTCCCCAGAGTTGACTATACTCCTTACTACTGGAGTTAGTCCCCATATATAGCGCTCAACCCTCTTTGACTCTGGGGTGACCAACCATGGCACCAATCGCGACAGTTCATTAAATCGGTTCGTATAACCCAAGTGGTCTGCCCCCTGCATCTCCAGGTTCCGCAATTCGTTTTCTAACTTCTGCAGTTCGTTTTTCGGGCAGAAATGTTCCAGTACAAGGGCCTTAAGCTCTGCCCAGGTCATGCGGTTTGCCGCTGCCTGACCGCGAGTTTGCACTATTGTGTTCCACCATGTCAAGGCATGGTCCGTGAATGTGCAGGTAGCATACTTAACAGCGTATTTCTCAGGGCAGTTGCTGATGTTCACAACAGGCTCTATTTTCTCAATCCACTTAACCAACCCATTTGGTCCCTCAGACCCGCTAAATTCTAGGGGCTTGCACAACATAAAATCTTTGATTAAACATCCCTTTGTTGCAGGAGTCGGTTCAGTGCGGTTCGTTTCTACACTAGGTATAATGCCATTACTGTCTGTAACGACCACCCTAGGCGGTGCGTCATTACTCGGAATCGGGTTACCGTTCGGTGGAGGGTTAACATTTTGTTCCCCATCATTATTGGTGGTCGTTTGATTGCTCGCAGGGTCTGGATTGGTTGTATTGTTAATACTGGCGGCGATGCGCGATACTATATCCGGTATCGCCACCTCTAACTGTCGAGAAATCAGACGGTCCACATCCACTTCTGACATTCGAGCTGACCGTTTTGGTGCCATTCTACATCACATTAGGAAATTACATATAATTAATACAAATTCCAATCTCGAAACACAACACACATTCCATTCATTAATAAACATTAGTACATATTACATAAACATCATCCCATAGATTAAGTTTTCATACATCGGTCCTACATCAGCATCATTTCGACATAACCCGCTATGGGTCAATGCTTGAATGATACACCAAAAGTATCTACAAAGATATTCCCAAAAGAGACCCCCTATGGGCTAGTGGCTGTACTATAACTACCCAAGATTCACTCTATGTTAGCATCGCCACTAACTGCTTACACAGAATATCAAAAAGCGGACCCTGACTACTTCCACCCTAACATAACTAAGCATGGTGGTATACCAACCACACCAACACTATTCCCTCGTGCGGACAAGTCTGTTATTATGTTCCGGACCATAATAACTCACTTGTCCATCCAAGTTCATCCAGATCTCGTCACTATAAATTATTAGTTGATATTCAGATCCTATAATACTTGAGCTACTGGTTATATTTTAGGTATCTTTTAAAGACATCCAAATTCTTTATAACCAATGGCTCTGATACCAAGTTCTGTAACACCCCGTAACCGCAGCGGAAACGTAAACGGGATGCAACAGACACGTCTGATATCAACAGCATTGCTTATAAAGAAAACACCACTACATTAATTCACACCATATTACATTGTTCCGAGTTTAGTTACCGTCTAGGCGTTAACACATAAGTTTTACCAACAGTACATTAACATATTTAATACAAAAAGATCATTTAGCTTCCACAAAAAGCACGCATCGTCAAGCATGTAGCAATTATTCCAGTTTGGGGGTACCTAGAAAGCATGTAAAGAAAACGGGTCAACTACGAATAGTTGGTGAGTTTCACGAATTTAAATAAACAGTGACAAATCATTATAATGATCATATATTAGCGATGTAATTATGCTGAGCCCACAAGTGAAACCTCTGACTATCCACATACAACCCCGTGGCATACTCCGCCCACGGACCTGCCCCAATCCGCTATGCCTAACATTACACAGCAAAAAAATATATAGCAACAAAATAGACATGTGCATCTGGCTGGGAAGCATCAGCAAATCCATGCCGGACCAGTTGGGTTTGTCAGACCAATAGTACTATTCACACTCTACCGGCTTTTAGTTAATCACTCGTGTTACGGGGCCTTACAATGTTAGCAACTCAGACAATTACCATCTTAGTACATTTCCGTACGATTCCCATACAATAAGATATATATAAATACACGCAAATCTATGCGTTCAGTATGTACTTAAACATTTTAATAGTAACATGCTTCCCGCCCCGAGAAAATATTTAAAAACAATTCAGAAAAGGGGCTCGTGAAACTCACCTTTCGCAAGCAAGTAGGTGACACAGTACGCAGCTACTAATCCGGATCTGTAATACGATCCCTAAGTTCGTTACTATTAATATAACTTTAACCGTGTTAACCGGTACATCTGGGGACACTGTTAACCCAGTACTGTTCCCGTTCCGGGGGCAATGTTAACCCAGAAACACTTCTCAGGACTCAAATTGTGATATCGTTTAGAGTTCAATAGTCAAAATTACTATTAGTTCGTTTTCCCCGTTTTGCGTTTCAAAAATGAGTTTGGTCAAAACACGACCCGAAAACAGTTGTTGACTGATAATTTAATTAAAGTTGTGAAATTAGAGCTCGGTTTAGACGCCCCGATTGGCCGCCGGACCCGTTTCCGTCTTTAGTGCACCGGAAACTGTTAAATCGGATAAAATTACTCAAATCATCCGAATTATTTTCGGATGATTTATTTTTACTTGTTTAACTCAATTATATGAAAATAGTTCATTTTTAGGGTTTTTATACACCAGTCAGCTCGTTTAAGCGAACTTTACCGGTTTACGCGTTTTAAACTTTAAAAGTTTGTTTTTATTTTCTTTTTAGCACGAATAATTATCCGTTTAATCTCCGATCTTGAAATTTTGCAAAAATCACTTTTTGACAGTGGGGAATTTTATAAAAATATTTCAAGAATTAATTTTTATATTTAAAATTTATTTATCTATTTTTAAACACATTTAAACACTAAATATGTCGTAAATACCAAACGACCTCAGAAAAATCCCAAACTTTTCCTGGATGACCCCTGCCATCCACATAGTCCCCTGTAATTTTTCCAAAACCAAAATCTCTTTTTACATGCCCTTTTCACTAAAACCGAGATAGAAAACCCTAGAACTCGTTTAACCGAAAACCCTACTTAGACTTCTCCAACTGACCTAAATTGTGTGTGACTTTTACATGTTATAAAAGCTTATCTGGAATTTTCCAGAATTTTTCATGATATTTAAATATTTTTCACCATTTTTAGCCAAAACCGAGCATTAAATTCACCAAATATTCATCCTTTGTCCAAACATTACCAAATTTTCACAGAACTCATATATTCATGTCTTTAACACCTCTGTAAAATTTCATGACCTAACTCTAAACCCTTCACAATCTGTCCAAAAACTCATAAACGAACATAAACCGAATATACCTTTTGTTTTTCCGCCACTACAAGCTACAAACTCGTCTTTCCGCCTTATCTACCACTAAATACAGAACCTACAACCAACATACCACAATACCAAGCAAGTTACACTCACCATCAAGCCTCTTACACTGTAGTTTCGGTTATTTTTTCAAAACTAAAGTTTAAACCGTAAAAATTCGTTTTTGGTTCGTTTAACTCCATTCTTGGACCAAGATCCCTTGTATAACCCGTATACATCACTTGATCATGCAAGAATTGGTTTCATCTCGGGTTTTCACCCTTTTTCACTTGAAACCTCATCTTCTTGCAAATAAACTCAAGAAAAGAAGATGAACACGTAAATAACTCGATTTTTACCTCGGTTTTCTTGCTACAAACCCGGGTTTTTAGTTCATGAAGTGGAGAGAAAATGGGATCTTGAAATGTTGTTTACAAAAAAAATAATAAAGGCATGGGGTATAACCCCTTTGGTCCGATCGGAAGTGAGAGGGGAGGTGGGGTGGGACCCACCTTTCCATTTCTAGCCACTCATTTGGATTTTGGCAATCCGGATAATGTTTTGGATAATCTGGTTCAGTTCATTTTTTGGTTAAATGTTTAATTCAGCTTAGAACGAGGCTAAAACGGTCGTTTTCGGCTTAAAAATGAAATTTATATAAAACCGATTTAAAAACTTTAAAAATTTAAACCATGACATTTATTAACTTAAAACATCATATTATTAATAATTGCGCATCTTTTTCGGCTTGATCGATCGTCTCTTGCTCGGTTTGGTATTAAATGTTTCGTTTAACGTACCGACGTACCATTAAATCGAAAATCCTTTTTCTGTGCTTTAATTCACTTATCCCGAAGCTTTAATACTTCGTAAACATCACTAAATATCATGCATCTCGTCTATAATGTAATCCTCGATTCATTCGGGCTTCAATAACCGTTAATCGGTTAATCGTATTTCCAATACGATTAACTGTATAATCGAGTATTATCCGTACTGTGAATCATACTTACTCGTATAAACGCATTATAATTCATATATTCATTATTAAATAACACATAAATAGTATATACCGGTTAAGGTATACCTGATTTTGCCGGAATCGTTACAGGGATGATGTTATTGAATGACACTTCATCATGCGTATTAGGGGTAGTAAACCGTAGTTAGGCGGTATTTGCTACTTGCATCAATCTTCTATGTATCTTGTGCAAGTGGAAGATTGTTGGACTCTTATGCCAAAGACACATATTTTTATTGATGTGGCTAGTACTTAATGATCCAAGTCGGGTCATACCCCATAACAAGCTAGACAAACACCAGTAATATTTGTTTATATATGATATGATCATAACAAATGAATATTAACACTTAAGTTATTTGGAAAGGGGTTTCCAAATAAAATATAATTGTGAAATAAATAAATCAAATGGTTGATTTATACTTTGAGAGAAACCATTCCATATTGTTACTTAAGATGGTTAAGTAACAATATACCTAGCATGTCACCTATAATGTGTTATAACATAATAGGAGTTATAACATATATATATATATATATATATATATATATATATATATATATATGGATATAGAAAGTGTTGTATAATGAAAATAAGAAACGACAGAGGGTGGGCCGCCCCCTCCCCCCCTCTCTCCCTTTGCTTATTTTATTATTATCTTTCAACTAGTTGAGACATGCAAGAATGCTTATTGGTTCCTTGTGAGGTGCCATTTCTGAAAGGTTTTATTATCTATCTTTCATTGTTACTTCTCTCATAACACACAACTAACACAAAAGGCAAGAAAGGAAAAATCCTCTCAATCTCTTCTTTCTCTCTTGGTGATTTCAGCATGTGATTCTCTATCATTTCATGCTCAGCTGCCTGTAAGAATGAGATCACATAATCTAACTTAAAGTTCCGAAAATTCACTTTCTCTCTTATGAACTTGCTGGCTGTGTACCATTCACTAGATAGAGATGCGAGCAGTTTTTTGTTTGAATCAAAATCAGAGATATGAAGATTCTGATTTCATTCACAATAGCCATGAATCTTTGCAACACAGACCTTAATCTTTCTCCATCTTTGAACTTGAACCTGTCAAGTTGTTGCTTCAAACGATCTTTCTTAATATCTCTCAGCTCGACATTCCCCTCAAACATTTCAACAACTGCATCATACATCTCTTTATCACTTTTTTGATGATTCACACTTGTCAAGATCTCCCAAGAAAGTCCCAATTTCAGCATAGATAAGACTTTTTTTTTATCTCTTCTCATCTTTTGCCTTTCCATACCTTTTTGATGTTTCACATGTGAACCTGATAGAGAATGCATATGGCATGTTTGAGAACCAAGATAATGGTGAAAATGTAGCTGAAAATGTTGATGATGAGGGGGAGAATGAGAATGAGATAGAGAATGAAGTTGAAGGTGCTGATGATGTTGAAAGGAGGAAGCTGAAAGGGAAACGTGTGGCACTAACTGAAGAAGATTTATAGCGTACTAGATTCCCTAAACCAATGTCTGGAGATGAGTTTATAATGATTGGGAATATGGATTACGCTGACAGAGCTGAGGTAGAGAGTGTGATAGAAGTTATAAACTTGAGGAATGCTGAGATGGAACAAGAAGAAATACCTCAAGAAGTTTTTCAGACTTTAATTGAAATGAAGAATAAGGAAGATGACGAGGAGGCTGTCATAAAAAATGTAGATGAAAGTCTTGCAATGGTAATAAACACTTTCAAAGAAATATCTAAGGTTATACCTCAAGTTGTGGTTATTGAAAATGATGAAAAGAAAGATGAGTAAGAAGAGGAACCACAACCTATGACAAGAAAGGAATATGAAAGTTTGGTTTCTGATTATGTGGCCTTAAGAACTACGATTGATGTTTTGAAAAATCTAAGAGAATGGCCTGAACATATTGTGAAGTATGTTAGAAAGAGAAAGCGGGCTTATGAGCAAATAAAGGAAAAGGCTAGTGGCACTGATTTTGAGAAGTTTGATGATGAAGCCAATCAAGAAACTATAGTTAAAGGGACTAATATGTTTAAATCTGCTGCTGAAGAGCCAATCAATGCTCCGCCATCGAAACAGGTTGCACCAGAACCTATACCTGAGTTTGTAACAGAAACATTTAATGATACCCTAAAGGCTAAAAGACAAATATCAAGTTCTTTAAATACCAAAAGTGGGAAATTACTATTAAAGAAGGTTTTGGAGAAAATAGTTGTGGAAGAAGTTGAGATGACTGAACCATATATTGAAGTTCTTGATGACTTGACTTAAGATGATGAAATGTTGGTTGATAGGGAGAATGAAAATGATGAGAATGAATTGATATCTCCTCAAGTTCATTTAACTGAAGAGCACAAGACGAATATGCTGGCAAGTCTTGATGAAGTAAAAATGAAAGAACCAAGAATAATAGCTTTGCTAAAATTTGGAATGAATTTTGAAGCCATAAAAGAATTAAATGATGCCGATCTTGAATATTTAGTAGAAAAGAAGAGCAATGATGCCAGAGAAAAGAAAAGAAAGGAGTTGGAAAAGAAGACTGAGTATTTGAAGACTTTGCAGTATGATCCCAAACGTAATCAACTCATGTCAGCTAATGAAATCATAAACTTGGTAGAAGGATGGAAAAATAAAACGTGGAAAAGAAATTATTTGAGAGTGAATAACTATGTAGTATCATACTTGAACAAACAAACATTTGAGAATGTTGATAATTTGTTTAAGATGGTATCTGCAAGAGAGAGGGATGATGTTAGAGCATAATGTCTATTGCTAGGGTCTTAGATGAAGTAGATGTGATTGTATAGGGCTTAAAATGTCAAATATATGTTTGGTATATTGATTTTAACGCATATGTTATGAGGCGCATAACATATGCGCGGTATATCATATACGTCCATATGGTTGTTCATGTTGTTTCCTATAAATAGGGGACTTATGCGTTATTTAGCAGACTTTTGGTCAGTGTTAAAGTAAGAGAGTAGAGAGAGAAAGTAGCCAAAGTGTCATATTCTGTAATCTTTCAAGTTATCAATGAAAATGTGCTTATTGTTTACTTGTTTGTGTTCATTCTCAATGGATTCCGCATGTTGAGTTATAGGCTATAACATCTAGAGATCCTGAGTGTCATTTACATCAGCTTTCCAAGGTCTTTTCAGATGAACAAGACAAGAACACAGAGGAGAAACCAAAGAAAGTTGATAAGTTGAAAAAGTATGGTGGTGAAATTAAATTTTTTCTGGATCATGGGTACAGTTTCAAACATGTTAAAGACTTGTCAAAAAGAGAGATTGAGGAGAAAGTTAACGTTGTGAAGTAAAGAATTGCTGCTCAACAAGAGAAAGAGAAATCAAAAAGGAAAGAAAGAAATAAGCTGGAAGAGGAGAAGTCAAGGATGTTGAATGAACATAAATAAAAAGAGGTAAATGATTGGTTTGAAGATAAAGAGAGAGTGGAAATTCTGAAAAAGTTGTTAAATACAAAAGGGATGAGTGATGAGGAAATTATTAGATTGTCAAAAGAGGAAATTAAAAAGATCTGTGAAAGAAAGTTAAAGTTGCATAATGAAGAAGTGAAAAGGTTGGAAGAAATGAATAGACTGAAAAAGACTGTGATAGAATTTGTGAAGGTTAAGCCTTTGCCTGTAGAGTTTGAGGCCACATCTGATCTTCAAACAGCTAACATGATCAGTATCTTAAGTGAAAGAGGTGAGAACTACCTGGAGCTAGTACTGAAGTCAAGGGAAGAAGTTAAGAGGATGTATGATGAGTCACAAAAGAAATACTCAAAGGAAGGATCATCTTTAAAAGGACTATCATCACACTGATCCTCAACATCCAGGGCATAGATACCATTGACAAGATCTGAACAGCACAGGCAAGAAAGGCCAAAAACTAAAACTGTATGCCAGGTCTAAACAATAGAGGTCATAATGCAAGATGGAGAAGAGAAGGTGATCGTTTCTAAAGATGCATTCAGGAAATTTTCAAGAGAACATCTAGAAGGGATGGCCACACTAAAACTGTATGATTATCAGAACAGAGATAAATTTGCAGGATAATAAAGGAATGAGCTCTCAAACCATCTTCATGAACAACAAAGAGCTGGTTTTCCTTTCCTTGAAAAGAAAAGAAAGTGGTACATTTCATAGGCTGGAAAGGAAAGAAGGAACAAAATGTTGAGGGAAGTCAGATTGGTTGAATATTCCTTTATGCAACCTGAAAGGAAACGACCTACGAGAAGGAATGAACCTTCTAGCTCGAGTATTAGAAGGGAAGCTCCGACTACTAGTCCTCCAAGAAGAAACTTAAAGGAGAGCATTGCAATGAGGAGGAAAATGATTGTGCCAAACTCAGAGGTACCTATAAATTGTGTCAAACCAAAAGTTTTAAAAAGTAAAAGGGTACATCCATCAAATCCTCATTACCGAGAACTAAACATTCTCATACATACATATACAAAATGTATATGCAAACATCCTTTCAATTACATCTCTATATATATCACAGTATATATATATAACATCCACGTATAACTTCAGGGTCGAGCAAACGTACAACCCAAACACGTAACATCAGTGCATGCAAACACAAAGTAGGCATACATAACATTAGTAGTCGAAACGACTACAACATCGCCAGATATAGGCCAAGCAATAATGTATATATATATATTTATTTAACATCCCAAGGTGTACCATATGCTAGCAAGCCTATATAAATCGTTTAAAACATTTAATCCAGTAGGAAAACACTTAGGTGTGCATGCTAGCCCAAAAGTTAAAAGAGTTAAAAAGGCGCATCATGAACTCACCTGAATCAACCGAACACCTGCAACGAGCTAGGAAATTCCCACTACTTGGCCCAAGGCCCACTACTTGCCCAACAACTTGGCCCAAGGCCCAAAGATAGTCAAATCGGGTCGAATGCGCGCGCAATAAACCTTAAAACCATTTATTAACGAATCAGCCCCGAATGGACCAAATTCCATTTTAAATCTTTTCATTCATCAAGATTATGGCACCCGAATTGATAGGGTTGACGGTTCCTTTTTACAACTCTTTATCGTTTAAACGAAAATTCGCGCACCGCCGACTCGATTGACGAAGCACTAACCCCAACAGCCCCGAGCATCAAAAAATTAATTTTTCCACAGCCCTTAAACCCCCCTAGGGCTGTACAAACTGATTCGGTCGGTCACTGGATAAATTAACGCATCAAACTCAACAATTTGCAATTGCCGATAAACCCTAGTTTTCGAACTAAAATCGATTGATCGACCTAAACATCTCCATTGGCCATGAAATTATAATATGATGTACATGTCATACCTAGTGGGATGTTGATGCAAAAACATCACTTGAAACAGCCCCGGAAAAGTTCAATTGGGCAGCCACCCGGTTAGCCTACAACACGACGTTTTTCGATCAATACGTGCAATATAAGGATCAATTAACGTGTAAAAGACTTGGGGAATCGTAGTAAGGCAAAATGGAAGGGAAAGTTAGGTTCTTTAACGTACCGGGATGACGTAAAGGCTTCCGAGAAATGTCGGTTAAGTCCCGAGAGTTATACATACTCTACAATCCTTAATTCTTGAAACCGGAATTAACGGGCGTTACAATATATGTTTAATATAAGTTGTTATATTAGTTTTACGGCCTTGGTTCAATAGCAAACAAGTTAAACGAAAACATGCTCGTTTAACTACCCGCTATAGATATAAACGCGAAAGAGAGTTACAAAACAAGCATTGTATCATCTGTTAAGCCGAAAACGATTTACAAAACACTTAGTGGTAATGTCTTAAGTGATCCGTGAAAATATTTTTGATTTTTACAAACAAATAGTATGTTTTTATAAATTTACACAAAATTAGCCGAAAAACACTTGTTTTCGCACTTTTTGTCGTACCTGGTATATTTTTCGTGCCAAAAACCAGACCCGAAATAAATTTGGACTTGGCATTTCACGTTTGGGCACGCAAATCAAGGCCAGTGGGCCAAAATAAGGACCAAGATGGCCCTTATTAATCCCGGCCGCAAGATGTGGGAAACTCCCACTTGATATTTTGTTTCACATATAAACATGTCCAAGATATTATTTTTTGCTTCTTATCTTCTTTAATCTCATCAAGGGTTCTGCACTTTCACATACACATCAAACTAGCAAGGTAGAATGATTATTTTGATCCTTTAAGCTTGTTTTAAACATGTATTTTTCATAAATATGGTACTTTGATTATCAAAAACCGTTTCTAACCATCAAAAAACCCTAAAAATGGTACAAAAATATATTTTTATGTTACATATGGTTAGGAACCTGGTTTGATAAGATTTTTGGCTATAAACACGGATTAGGGGGTTTAAACAACGTTTTTACGATTCAAAAGTTCGATTTAACACCCTAGACGAAACCCTAAGTTCCAAGGCTGCCATATTGATGAAACATGCTTCTTTTGTGATATAGGACCTGTAATTAGATTGTATAGAAGCACGAGAACCCGGAAATTGGATTAGGAGAGCGAAAACGGATGAAAACCGCAAAGGTAATGTCAAATTGCTCGTTTAGGATTCGATTGTGATGTGCTTACTGTTAGCCTATGAGAATTTTCAGAGACATAAGGGACCATATGAATGAGTCGCTGTTCAAATTTGGTAATTTTTCGACCATCCAAGAATATTTGGCGAATTTATTACCAAATTGGGGCGTTTATTTGGGAAAAATAGTTAAAATGCTTGAAATATTATGAAATTGTGTGGGGAACTCATATTTGATATATTATGATCACATATTGAATTCAGGGTCATTTGGAAAAAATCTAGGTATGTTTGGTGCATTTGCGTTTATTCGGATTTTAATAGCCATTTTTGGCTTCAAAATGATATTTGGCAAGATTGTTAGCTTCTGGAACTGCTATAGGTTACTTTGGGAAGCGTTTTGGTCACTCAGGAAGATTGGCGGATTTTTCGGAAATCATTTGGTATAAACGGATGATTTTCAGGCCAAATATAGCATATAAAATGATCTTTTATAAATTTATAAATCAGTAAATAATTCCAGAATATTTTTATAAAAATATATATATTTTATTTGATAAGTGTCTAAATTTTTATGATCTAATGATTAACGGATAATTAATTATGCTAATTTCAAGATTAAATAAATTCAATTCTAACGAAAACCGGCACGTTCGTGATTAACGAACTTGTTGTAATATCAGAACATAAAAATTGATCAAGAAGCATATTTTCCGATTAATTATGTAAAAAAAAAAATTTTGGTGAGAAATTTGGATAATTTGGATAGATTATGAGCGTTTTTCTCCAACTCAAACTGAATAAACGAAAACGAGCCCCGTAGCAAATCTAGACCCCTAAATTGTGATATTTCTTTATTACTTAATCATTTCATCAACCAACACGTTTATATTCCCATAAATGTTTTCCAAACGCATAAACGAACAACTTTGCCCGGCTGGTGAAACGGGGAAACTGAGCCAAGTTTGGTTTTAAACATTAGACATTGAACAACATCATAATCTAAGCCTATTGACACTTTCTTGGTGTTACAGCCACACCCAGACTAGCTATACAGCCTAGCTTAGTATAAAGTTTATAATAATATTAAAATATTTATATTATTATATGGATTATAGGGGCTACAGATACGAGTCAAGCGAACTATAAGCTGACGTTATATTGAATCCCTATTAGACTGTGAGTTTCATTACCCCACTTAAAACTGTTTTTACCAACTTTTGGGGTGAAAAACATGTTTATGCATAACTCTATACTCTAAATTGTTTGACGATGGGAATTATCTAAGTGCTAACACACAAAAGTCCCTACAAACACAGTGATTAACGTCGAGCCGGTGGCTTGTGAATAGTACTACTAGTTTGACAAACCCAAACAGAGCCGGCACGGTTTACCGAGAGATAAACCGTTTGCACATGACCATAATTATACAAACACGCTATGTAGTGTTAGACATAGCTACTCGAGGCATGTTGTGGGCGGAAAGAGGACCACAGTGGTTGATTGAGCGTGGGAAATGGAGGCACGCGACACGAA
Organism: Bidens hawaiensis; assembly: GCF_021521415.1. NCBI lineage: Eukaryota > Viridiplantae > Streptophyta > Magnoliopsida > Asterales > Asteraceae > Bidens > Bidens hawaiensis. The sequence goes on along the minus strand of NW_027491611.1, from coordinate 875,519 downwards.
CACTCAAGGCTTCACTGCATCTTAGCATAATTACATCATTATCATAAAAACAAACAAACTTGTAAACGTACATACATATATACTTGCGTGTTTACAAACTGTGATTGTTGTACGCACAACTGATTTCTTGAAACTCGTGAAACTCGCCAACTACTTGTAGTTGACCCGTTTTAACATGTTTTTCAGGTACTGGATTGGATTAGAAAGTCAATGTGCTACGTGTTTGACTTGCGATCAATGCTGGGTGAATTGATGCAAGTGTGCTAATAGGAAGTAAAGCCGCTTAACGGGCTAGATTTAGTTTGTATCACCTAGTTGTAAACAAAGTTAGATCGATGTAAAATATTGTAAACTAGTTTCTATTGTTCTTTATAAACAATGTGGTTGATACCGATGTGTCAGTTACATTTCGGTTTTACGCTTCCGCAAATCGCTCAACGGGGTGTGACAGAAGTTGGTATCAGAGCCATTAGTTATAAAGGATTAGGCTATCCATTAGGGTACCTAAAATTTAACCGTAGGCTCGATTACCTCTGGGAAAATAAATAATAATTTAATATTACATACTGATGGATGCCGGGATGAACTTGTACGGTAAGTAAGTTATTGTGGTCCGGAACATAATAACAGACTTGCTTGTACGAGGGAATTCGGGAACAAATCGCGAGACTTATCAATAGGTAAAAATGACAACATATGTGTATAAAATATAATTTTAAGTATATATTTATATATGTGTATATATATATGCAAGTATGTATGTATGTATGTATCATGCATACGTGCTTATCTGTAACAAGGTGTACGAATATGTGTACGTACTTTACTCTCAATAAAACTAAGTCTCTGTGTAACAAGTATTATATTCGGTTAAAATCAATATTAATTTAAAATTGTATTTTATTAAAAATAATATTATATCTTATCGGAATTAATATTATACCTTGTTATAACAAATAAAGTATATTATTTCTACCTTAATTAATAATATCCCTTACTCTGATTCATATTATCGAAAAATATTATTATTATAATTTAACCATTGCACCGAAAGATATTGAGATGTTGTAGGCTTACATCGGATATGGAAACTGATGTTGCCTGTAAATGAGAATACGAGAACGTTCTATCGAGACCAAACTGAATCTTATAGTATGATAGAACTACAGACTATGCTTAATATTCTAGGCCAGAAAGGAACCGTGGAAGGTGTGATCTACATATGCTCATCTCAAGGGAACATAATACTTCTCAATTCGGGTCTAATCTTTATCTCATACGCCAGTTTTCTAACTGTACACTGAACTGTTTACTAGTTATCTTTCCACTTCCATTGTTTAAAAATAAACACCAATCCCAAGAAAATACTTAGGAAAGAGTATGGTTTATCAAATTATAAATATAATAGCTATCCTATTAAATTTTTAATAATATAACATACAGTGACCACCTATATATATATCATACACCTGTTATGAAAATAATAATTCCTCTATACGTCACCAGTACCACCGACCTTGATGAACCTTCTGAACTAATAAATTTATCAAATCATCTGTGCATGAGTATCTCTAACCACTCCTATATTGTTGCCACTCCGATTGATTTATCATAGAAAAGAAATCTCACACTCGTGGACCATTGATGTGTCTTGGATTATAGAAATCATGCTTACTCCTAATTAATAAATTATCACTTTTAGTAAACCTAGCACCCTTGGCATACTGAATGCCTTGATGAAAGAATATTCTGTATATATACTTAATAACACCCAAAGGTCAAGGGAAGTATACAAATGCCTCCCGACTACAACATACTGTTTAAACTCATAACGAATAAATGTCTACATATGGGGAGACATGATAAAACAGCTACCCCATTGTTGGGATTGCATTGGAATAATTGTTGTGCAATTTGTGAACTATTCATGATTATTATAATGTGTGCTCAGATAGGCAAGGATAGTAAGACAATGTTGTGTATAGTTTCGATACTCCATGCAAGCATTTAGGAGTGTGCTATGCTGATATGGGAGACCGTTTGGATCTATTAGTATAAACATTGACCCTTACCGGGCTAAAATTACTTGTCACGGGATGGCAATTTTCGATGTATATATTCAAACAATGGCCTTATTAGGCTATATCTATGTGCTATCCTTTGTATATGGATATAGGATTCGATGTGTGTGATACTATGTGCTATCTTGAATACCCGAGTATTGGCTAATGTAATTCCCTGTGCGATGAGTATAGGTGGGATTACTACTAATTGAAGTATAGTCGTTTATCATTATAAGATGGCCCTGAAGAAAACAAACACGCGATTTGAGCTAGTTGTTGCCGAGGTGATTGTTTAGCAACTGCAAATAGTAATTCTGACAATAACAGCGCGATTCGCTGCCGACATTAATATGATAATGAATATAAATCAAATACCAAACACTCATACGACCGCAAATGTTATTTCTCCGTCCAATACTAATACAGTTACAAATGTTGTTTTACTGATAAGTACGAACATTGTCACGAATAATACTCCCCCATTAAGCATTAAGGCTACTACCAATAATGATAATTTCCCCCACTAAATGCCATTGGTAATAAAAATCTCTCACCGAACATGAATACTAGTCGTAACAATAGTGATTCTTCACAACGGGAAGACACATTTAACAAATTACGTTGTGCAAACCTATAAATTCTAGCGGTACTAAAAGAGTAAATGGATTAGTAAAAAGAATCGAAGCGATAAAATCTGTTATCCATACCAAAAATTGATCATTACATATGTGATAGATAATGATTGTACAAATTCGGGAACAAGGGGCAATCAACCGTATGACTTGGACAAAACTTAAAAACGTTTTGTTAGAACATTTTTGTCCAAGTAATGAAATCTAGAAATTAGAATACGAACCCGGGAAACTGAAAACGAAAGATGCAGACTAATTGGGATACATGAACCATTTTAACGATCTGGCTCGACTGGTGCCATAGATAGTATCCCTAGAAGTAGGAACTCTAATTAATTCAGTTTATCACTAATTCTTTAAAAATACCGTGACACAAGCCGGTGTGGTATCTTTTGATTTGGCCAGAAATAGTGTTTTGAGAAAACCCGGGAAGATCATCCGTATAAAATAGGGGTACAATAACTACAACACATTAAACGTGCGCACTGTACAACTCAAAATAATACGACAATCATCTCTAGTTCATAATTAAACATATACATTGAACCGATGCTAAAGGGTATCTCGAATACAGGCATGTCGTAAAAGCGGGAAGATTGGATACTATGCCTGTAGCCGTGAAACCATTATAAACACTGTAAACTGACTATTCTAACCTCACCACTTACAATTATCCCAATCGTAACCAATTCGATCACAAACTATGACAAACCCTCATGTTTACCATGTGTATGGAAGTAAGAAAAGCTCCAAAAAGAACGGTACCTGGTTAAACCAAAAACAAGCATCAACATCTAACTCGGCTAGGGGCCGCGTTTAGTGATTGGATCAGATAGTACACGACATGAGTTAATTGTGGTGAAAGAATACGTTTGTAAATTCTTACTAATATGCTTTAGTTTCGTGTTTGATATAGATACCGATAGAAGACTTATTCTCTATTGACTTCATATCCCTGAAAAATATACCGATTAGTGAACTAACAGATCCATATGCTCTAGAACTCACTAATGATAAATCTATAATTACTAACCAAATGTTCCAAAATTGTCTTATTATCTTAAATGAACAACTGATTCTTATTGATGTACTCCCATTGAAGTTAGGAAGCTTCGACATAAATGACAGCATGGGCGAATTATTTGAGTATAAAGCACATATCATTTGTAAGAAATAAATAGTTAAGATTCCTCTATCAATTAATTAAGAGATTACAGTATAAGGAGAAAACTCTGGCACTATATTATTCCTTGTGTCCCAGCTCGAGGTGTTAAATTGTTTACGCCAAGAATGTATGGCATTTCGGGATAAATGTAACAATAAAAATCCCAATGAATATATAAGAGATATCCCCATAGTACTTGAATACTATAGCGTCTTTCCTGATGAACCGTTTGGAGTATCACTATCCGACAAATTGAACTCCGAACTGACCTAACCTTAGGGGCAACTACTATTACCAAAACACCTTATTGTCTGACATTCTCCAAAATGTAAAAACTAATTATACAACTACAAGAAGTATTTGATAAAGGCGTTATGGGACCTAGCTATCATCATTGGGGAGCATCGGTCATGTTAGTAAGCAAGAAGGACGAAAGTATAGGATATGCGTTGATTACCGGAGAACTAAACAAAAATCATTATCAAAAACAAACACCCCCTCTCATGATTTGACGATTTGATCAATCAACTCCAGGGAGCGAATCACTTCTTGAAAATCAACCTCCGATTCGGCTATCTTCAAGTTAAGATCCAAGAGGAAAATGTCTCTAAATTGGTGTTTCGAGCTTGGTATAGTCACTATGAACCCTTAGTTATGTCTTTCGAACTGACTAATACATCCACAGATTTCATGGATCACTCGAACCGAGTTGTAAACCGTACTGAAACAAAATTCATCATAACGTTAATAATGATCTCTTGATGTATTTGGAAAAAAAATTATGATCAATATTGGAGGCGTTGACGCAGGAGGAATTGTCCAAGTATGAATTCTAGCTACAAGGAATATGATTTTTGAACACGTTATTAGTTGACACGGAATTTACATACACCCGAGCAAAATTGATAAACACTAGAGTCAACAAAAGAAATTTGCTAAATTTTGGAATTAGCTGAGTATTTTCGGCGCTTCATTGTACACTTTCCAGTTTAGCCCAACCTTTAACCCTTTTAACCCAAGAAAACTGAATTTATGATTGGGAGAAAGAACAAGAAATGGCTTTTAATCGTTAAAACAGAAACATTGTCAAACCCCTATGCTAAATCTCCCAGAAAGGACTGATGACTTGTAATCTATTGCGATACATCCCTAGAAGAATTAGATTGTGTACTAATGCAAAGGAACAAGGATATAACTTACAATTTCTAGCAATCAAAAACACACGAGAAAATTACACTTTCCTTGACTTGGACTTTGGGATGATTGCATTCCTTGACTCGGACTTTGACATCAAATGCACTAATTACATAAATCACAAAAGATTATAACCTATAAATGATCTGACGAAACTAAATATGGGGTAAGGAAGACGATTTGAGTCACGGGACAATTGTAAAGGAAAACCGATGAAATTCTATACTTCGAGCAAACCGAGTCTGGATCCTAACTTTTGGTAACTTACGGTACTAGATCATGGATGAAACACATAAGTCTAGATATTCCATTAGTTCAGGAGCTGATTAGAAGTATAAAGAATTAAAAGAGTTCTATTGGTGGCCGGTATGAAGAAAGATCCTGATTCGTGCGAAAATTAAAGCATAATATCAGGAGCTGATAACTACACATATCGATGAATACCTGACTCGTGCGAAAATTAAAGCATAATATCAAAAACCCTCAGTAATGTTATAGAAACCGGAAACATTCAATAAATGTGGGGACAGATTATATGAGCCTCATAACAAACTTTTGTAAATTATTCCGAAAACACAGTGTAGTTCGAGTATTAATTGACCGGCTAACTTAAATTGCATATTTTATCCCAACACATAACCACTATACAACTGAAAGGCACGGCTACCATTATGTCAACAAAATCATATCTCGTTATGGTATGTCTATTTCAATTACTTTAGGCTGAAATAGTCATCTGGCCTCTTAATCTTTGGCAAAACTTAAGAAACCGAATCAGTTTGAGCACAACCTGTTTCCCAATTAAACGATCGATCTGGGCTAACTATACAGACATTGGGAGAATTACATCACAACTGTATATTGAAGAATCTTGGAAGAAATAAAGACCAGCATTTTTCAACTGGTCTACTTCTCGTATACTAATAATTACCATAATATTATACGAACGACACTATAGCTGGTATGATACGGGAAAAAATATAAATCGTTACCTTAATAAGCTAAAATTTGGCAACAATGAAAATTCAAAACCCAATATGAGTCCGGAAACCACAGATAAAACTTGTAGAAATCAAAAACAAACTAAAGGATGCATAAATTTAATAAAAGAACTACACCGATGTATGTAATGAATTGTTGACCTTTGAAAAGTGTTGTTCGAATTGAGGAAACTGATAAGTTGACATCAACATACATAGAGTTGTACGTGGTTGTCTTGGAAATTAATCCTGTAGCATATTGAATAACCTATCTCGAGAATCGAGTTCATTCTCAATTTTAGTTCAACTAAAAATTTCTTATATACAGAAACAAACAAGTGTCTTATTGATAAGGCAGAGTTAATACCACTTGAAAACTTACTTATAACTAACTTGGTAAACAACCCGTGTGAATAAGGGATGGGAAATTCAAACAGTTACGAGTCGTCAAAAATTTCATTGATCAAACTTCGGTAAAATCCACAATAGGGAACCAAATATATTCGAAAACAAAAACAAATACTCATGTTAGTTCCTAAGCACGTATAATTGACGTATTGAATTTTAGGGAGGTAATTTCTTAACGGGGGGAGAATGTGGCATTCGTGACAAAACCGTATACACCTCAGTATTAACAAACGAAATAAGCGACTAACCAATTTTTACATATCGAACTAACGATTAACTGAACGAGTATGGTTATGACCCAGATACCTCGGGGGGCCATCTATAAGTGATATACGTTTAATATAAGTTATTATATTAGTTTTATGGCCTTAGTTCAATAGCAAACAAGTTAAATGAAAACATGCTCGTTTAACTACCCGCAATAGATGCGAAAGAGAGTTACAAAACAAGCATTGTATTATCCTTAAAGCCAAAAAAGATTTACAAAACACTTAGTGGAAATGTTTTAAGTGATCTCTGAAAATATTTTCAATTTTTACAAATAAATAGTATGTTTTTATAAATTAACACAAAATTAGACGAAAAACACTCGTTTTCGCACTTTTTTTCGTACCTGATATATTTTTCGCGCCAAAAACCGAACCCGAAATAAATTTGGACTTGGCATTTCACGTTTGGGCACGCAACTCAAGGCCATTGGGCCAAAATAAGGACCAAGATGGCCCTTATTAATCCCGGCCGCAAGATGTGGGGAACTCCCACTTGATATTTTGTTTCACATATAAACATGTCCAAGATATTTTTTTTGCTTCTTATCTTCTTTAACTACTCAAGGGTTCTGCACTTTCACACACACATCAAACTAGCAAGGTAGAATGATTATTTTGATTCTTTAAGCTTGTTTTAAACATGTATTTTTCATAAATATGGTACTTTGATTATCAAAAATTGTTTCTAACCATGAAAAAACACTAAACATGGTACAAAAATATAATTTGATCTTACATATGGTTAGGAACCTGGTTTGATAAGTTTTTTGGCCATAAACACGGATTAGGGGGTTTAAACGACGTTTTTACGGTTCAAAAGTTCGGTTTAACACCCTAGACGAAACCCTATGTTCCAAGGCTTCCAAATTGATGAAACATGCTTGTTTTGTGATATAGGACCTGTAATTAGATTGTAAGAAGCACGAGAACCCGGAAATTGGATTAGGAGAGCGAAAACGGGCGAAAACCGCAAAGGTAATGTCAAATTGCTCGTTTAGGGGCTGTTTAGGATTTCGATTGTGATGTGCTTATTGTTAGCCTATGGGAATTTGCAGAGACATAAGAGACTATATGAATGAGTCGCTGTTCAAATTTGGTAATTTTTCGACCATCCGAGAATATTTGGCGAATTTATTACCGAATTGGGGCGTTTATTTGGGAAAAATATTTAAATTGCTTGAAAATTATTAAATTGTATGGGGAACTCATATTTGGTATATTATTATCACATATTAAATTTGGGGTCATTTGGAAAAAATCTAGGTATGTATGGTGCATTTGCGTTTATTCAGATTTTCATAGCCATTTTTGGCTCGAAAATGATATTTGGCAAGTGTTTTGGTCACTCAAGAATTTTGGCGGATTTTTCGGAAATCATTTGGTATAAACGGATGATTTTCAGGCTAATTATAGCATATAAAATGAGCTTTTATAAATTTATAAATTAGTAAATAATTCCAGAAATATTTTTATAAAAATCTATATATTTTATTTGATAAGTGTCTAAATTTTTATGTTCTAATGATTAACGGATAATTAATTATGCTTTTATGAAGATTAAATAAATTCAATTCTAACGAAAACCGGCACGTTCGTGATTAACAAACCTGTTGGAATATCAGAACATCAAAAATGATCAAGAAGTATATTTTCGGATTAATTATGTAAAAAAAGAACTTTTGGTGAGAAGTATATTGTGCGCATTTTTCTCCAACTCAAACTGAATAAACAGAAACGAGCCCCGTAGCAAATCCACACCCCTAAATTGTTATCTTTCTTTATAACTTAATCATTTCATCAACCAACACGTTTAACCAAGTTTACATTTCGATAATTGTTTTCCAAACGCATAAACGAACAACTTTGCCCCGCTGGTGAAACGGGGAAACTGAGCCAAGTTCGATTTTAAACATTAGACATTGAACAACATCATAATCTAAGCCTATTGACTCACAGACTAGCTATACAGCCTAGCTTAGTGGACAGCAATATTGGCAATCGACCTGATCTAGCTTATGAGGTGAAAGTCGGAAGAAGTATTTGGGTAACGGGTCACTTGTTCTAATACGTTAAAAAACCAAGAGTGGTCGGTTAAACTCGGTTATGATCCTGTGTAGAACTCTTTTTCAGGGACGAAAAAGTCGTAAGTGTGGGGATGTTTGATGTGTTGTAAAACACACTTATTTTCCGCACCTTTTATCTACATTTTTATATTATATTTAATGTATTTTAACTTATATTATCTAGGTTTTACATATTTTTATTTTTCTTGTAGGTTTCGAGTTAAATGAAGAAAAACCGAGCTTTTCGAGGAGCTTTATGGCCTTTTATGCATACGATTTCAAGACCAAGCTCAAAGACCGGCCCATAGGCATCTTGGAGGCCCAAGTCTTACACATATTATAACATAAAAAAAATGGAACCCTAGCCTCTACACAAGCTGCCGATCTCAGCTTTCATCCAAGGGAACCAAGAGAAAAACTTTTTTGCAAGCTAGGGTTTGAGCTGGTGACGGCTAAGAAAGGAAGAAGAGGTAAGAACCAAGCCCCAGGATCGTTTACCATCCGTTTTTACAGCCAAGGAGCAGCCCAGAATCATCCATATCCTTTCATCTTTTTCATTGTTCATAAAGTTTTGATTTTCTTGTTCAATTGTTAATTTGTTTTGCAATTGCTTAAGAGATTGAATTGTTTATGGTTAGAATTGATTGTTGAATGATTATTATGATGATTGGTATGAAGTATTTGGTGAATTTAATGAGTATTTGCTGCTGTCCAAAAAGTATGCGAGGCTAATCTTGTCGGTTGTACCTAGGAATGATGATTATTGTTAGGTTTTGAGGAGTTTATTGGATTGCTTGATTGATAGATGTTAATTGTTATTGTAAAGTTTGATTTGGACATGAAATAGGTTGTGTTTAGTGGCTGGAAATTATATCAATTTATTGCTTAAACCCCTTACGTTGGTTGATTAATTTTGTGTTGATTGATCGGTGCATTGCTTGATTCTAGACTTTGTGATTAGGGTTTGTTTGCGGTAGGTACAACCATAAGGTTTTGTTGCGTGAATTTGAGATTAAAGTACAGCGGTTAGGTACCTTCTTAGAGACTGAGAGGTGACAAGAAGTTAGGGTCGTCTCATTACCTTTACATGCTAGAATAAGGATTGCGCGAGAGCGAGTTCGTTTCTTGTCCGGTTTAGGGGTTTTGAGCGACTAGTTGATCTATTTGGTTTAAGTTGAATTGTTCCTCTATCATTGGTTGTGTAGTATTCATTACCGTTATGGTCGAGTGTTGGTGAGACCGAGAGGTGATTCAACATTAGAAGACGTTAACAATTGTTTCCCGGTTTGGTTGTTTTAGTCGATTTTGAGTAGTTAAGGCTTATTGAGTGAGACCAAGAGGCAATCCAGTGAGCCCGAGCGATCCTTAGTCGTGTCATCTTTAGGGACAGGTTTCTTGATATCATCCAATCCATTTACTTGTTAGGCCTACAGTTTGATTCAGACCTAGGTAGACGTTTTCTCCTTCGTAAGTTAACACCGTTAGTTCGCTGTTAAGTTTTCTATTTTTGGTAACTTTTGTCAGTCAGTCTAGTTAAACAAGTTAAATCATTAAAAATCAATTAAATATTATTCTTAGGTAGGTCTTGTCTTGGGTTAGTGATCTTTAGCCTCCTTACGTGTCTTTGTGTTCGATACTCGAACTTCCTAGGTTTGTACTACTTGCGACCGGTACACTTGCCGGTTGTGTGTGGTTTAGGATTCTTGTTTTATATTTAAAGCTTAGTTGTGAGGGTTATACGACGCACACCAAGTTTTTTGCGCCGTTGCCGGGGACACGGTTTTAGGCGTTTTGAGAGCAATCCGAGTTAGGACTTACCTATTGTGCTACATGTAATTATTTTTGTTTTGTTTATTTATTAGGATAGTTAGGCTTCTTTTATTGATTTGTATAGTTGTATGCGACAGACTCGATCTCGTGGACTACCTGACACTGAAGAGTTTCGTGAGAGACGTCGCACCGTTTTACCATCATCTACTTCATCATCCGTTGGTAGTTTATCCTCTTCTCCTACGTTTTCCGACTTCAACGATAGGGATAGGATCATGGGCGACAATCCACCACCGAGGAGGACAGTTGCAGACCGGCGTCCGGCCAATGCTGGTGCGAGATCCAGCATCGCACCACCCGCCATTGGAGTTAAGCGAACTGGCAGATTCCGTCGAACATTCTGAATACCATTTCTCATTCTACTCAGTTCCATGGGTTACTTCATGAAAACCCGCATCATCATCTCACTCGTATCACGCGTCTCTGAGACACTTTCCATCATGCCGGCATATCCGAAGACGCCATGAAACTCCACTTTTTTCGGTTCTCCCTCGTCGACAAAGCGAGTCTGTGGCTCGAGTCCCTCCCATAGGGCTCTATAGCTACTTGGGCTGCCATGCAGACCCAATTTCTTGAGAAATACGATCCTCCGGCTAAGGTCGCTCGTCTGCGTAATCAGATTCATTCTTTTCAGATGGAGGACACCGAGAGTTTCTACGAGGCATGGAAGCGTTTTAAAAATCTTTTAGCGTTGTGCCCGAACCACAGCTTGCAAGATTGGGCGGTTGTTGAGAAGTTTTATAATGGAGTGACGTACGTGACGCAGAACATGCTTTACACAGCGGCGGGAGGAATTTTGCTGATGACGAAGGACCCGGATGAGTGCATCGCTTTGTTTAACGGGTTAGCTATGAGTGGATACTAGCGACCACCCGCCAAGGGTGGTAAGACCGTCGACTCCATATCACGCGGCATGCATTCGGTGGACACGACCACCACACTCACGGCACAGGTAGAGGTGTTAGTGCAGATTGTGAAGGACTAGTAGACGAAGAGCAAGCTGTGCGAGATATGCAAAGGAGGGCATGATACCATTCTGTGCCCAGTCAGTTCACAGGAGGAGGCCGTAGAGTTTATAGGAAATTCGAACCGAAATCCAAATTCTTTCAATTCTTATAATTTGGGGTGGAGAGGCAATCAGAATTCCAACTGGAGGAGCGGCAATCAGTCCGGTTTCAGCAGCTTCAAAGTTTATTCCAGGATGCCGGTGAGGGTGCGAGCAGTGGGGAGAAGAAGCCCACTATAGAGGAGAAGACGGCGCAGCAGATGCAGATGTTTTCACAGCTTATGGCACGAGAGGATTCCCGACATAAAGAGACGCAGGAGAAGTTTCGCGAGCACGAGCAGTTCAAGAGGAATCAGGGAGCGTCGATTCAGAGTCTCGAGCAGCAGATGGGAGAGATAGCGAGTCGGTTGAACGAGAGGCCGCAAGGTACGCTATCGAGTAACACCGAGCAAAATCCGAAGGGATTCGCGAAAGCTGTGACGACGAGGTGTCACACCCCGTTAAGCGAATTGCGGAAGCGTAAAACGGAAATGCAACAGATACAACTGGTATCAAATACATTGTTCATAAAGAAACATTACTAACTAATTTACAATATATTATATCGTTCTAACATCTTTTACAAACTAGGTGATACAATCAAACCGGTTCTTCAATTACTTTACTACTAACTCAAATGCCCATGACATCATTCACCAATCAGACACGTAACGCACAGGAAATTACTTCTCATATCTGATTACCTGAAAAGCATGTTAAAATAGGTCAACTACGAATAGTTTGTGAGTTTCATAAGTTTAACGAAATCAGTTATGCGTACCACACAGTCATAGTTTGTATGTACGCGCGTATGTAAAAATATGTGTTTACGTTTGTATAAATATGTACAGCCATATCCTTGTGTGTGCATATGCACACATGTAAGTTTATAATATAAATTTGAAATTTCAGTAAAATCGTGATTGTTTGTTCGTACTACCTGTTTCCAATTTCCGTGTTTAACCAACCACTATGGACCCCCTTCCTCCCACAACGGTTCCACATAAACTCAACCACTGTGGCCCCCCTTCCGCCCACAACGGTTCTGCGTTAACATCAACCACTGTGGTCCCCCTTCCACCCACAATGATTCCACGTAAACTCAAACATTATATTGTGTACATGCAAATAATTAGTATATTCTACACATACTATTTCCTACGGCTAATCACATAGCATGTATATAGACACATATACACATATAGTATTTATCACGTATCACCAAACACTATGGCTCCCCATCCGCCAACAATACGCATAATCACATTATTTACTTAACATTCATGTCATAATCAAGTTAGTTCGTTTAATAAGTTGCAGCAGAACTTGGCTCATAGGCCATACTCAACTTTAGTTTATAAGTTGCAGCAGAACTTGGCTCATAGGCCATACTCAACTTTAGTTTATAAGTTGCAGCAGAACTTGGCTCATAGGCCATACTCAACTTTAGTTTAGTAAGTTGCAGCAGAACTTGGCTCATAGGCCATACTCAACTTTAGTTTAGTACTATTGTGGCCCCCCTTCCGCCAACAATAGCACCATAATCGTCACAGACCACGTTATTCCCATGGCCATTACAGACCACGTTGTCCCCCAAATTAGTTATGTTTAACATTACATAACGTGTTTGTATAAACATGCTATCACGTGTAATTTCATTATGTTTTGCAATTCGTATTATCTCCACTCAATATATCCGTCAATGATAATAATCATCTTTCATCAGCACGTAGTCAATCATTATGTTTGTAGGGACTTTTCATATATAAATGTTCAGATATTTTATATCCTGAATCGTTTTCAGATAGATAACGTGTGTAAACATGCTTTCCACCCCAAAAGTTCGTAAAACAGTTTAGAAAGTGGGGTCATGAAACTCACCTTATCGTAGTTCTCACAAAAATTACGTATCAGTAAGTCAGATGCCTCGTTTATAGCCTGATTCCTATAAACGGTATCGTATCGTTAATACTAGTACAGTGTTCAAGCTAAGTCGGGCTGTATAGATAATCTGGGTATAGCTGTTAAGCCCAGAACATGACCATAGTCTTAGATTGTGACGTTGTATACTATGAAATGTTTAAAACTGGATTTGGCTCAGTTTCACCGTTTCCTGAGCCTAGCTCAGTTGATCGTTTATACGTTTCGGGATTAGGTAAGATCACATAAAACTTAAGTAAATATATTGATTAATAAAATAATTTGATTTATGAAAGAATTTTAAGGTTTCGGTGTCTGGTTTGATCGCAAGGTTTGTTTCCGTTTTCATACGGGTTCGATTATACAAAACGCGCATAATTCACCCGAATTTTCTGGAATTCTCGTAAAAAGTTCGTTTTTATCAATATCATTCAAAAACATGATATTTGACCACTTTTGACATTTTGACATACCAGTCAGTCCGTTAAACACAAAACTGCCGGTTTCGTTAAAACAATTATAATTTAAATCTTTAATTAATCATAACTAAATATGTACTTATATATAAATTATGTAAATTTTTGTAAAAATACATTAAGACATGAAGAATTTTATAAAAATATTTTCAGAAACTTTATGATTATTTATTTATTTATAAAAATTCATTTAATAGGTTATAATCGTGTAATAAATGGCCCGTTTATATCAAACGACCTCCAAAAAATCCGATAATTTTTACAAATGGCCTCAATGTTATTACATAGCCCCTGCAAAATTTCCAGAACCTAAATCTTTTGACAAAATGCCTTTTTGTGCGTTTTTCGGCTGTTAAAATTCGATTAAGCCATGATTGCACAAACCATATTTAGACATTTCCAATGATTCCCAAACTTTACCAGTGATCTTACCATCACATATTAAACTCCAAAACCAAGTTTCATAATTTTTCAATATGTTTAGCTATTTTTCCCAAATAAACGCTCATAAACGGGAATAAATTCACCAAATATTCTCCGTTTATCGAAAAATTACCAAATTTGAACAGGGACTCATTTATATGATCCCTAATGTCCCTGAAAGTTTTCACAAGCTAACAACATGCACGTCACAACCTAATACTAAACAGCCCCTAAACGAGTGTTACGGGTTTACCTTGTCGGTTTTCGATGAATTTTGCTAGCTTAAACGACTTTCCGGGTCTCGGGTTGCAAACTCAGTATATCTACATATCATATAACATCAAACCAAGCATAAATCATCCATGTAACAGCCTTGATAATTAGGGTTTCGGTTTTGGGTTCAAACCGAACTTTCTAACCGTAAAAACGTTGTTTTCATGTTCTAATCCGCGTTTTTGATCAAAAAAATATATGTTCCTGGTTTGTAAACATGTTTAACATCAAAGCATGGTTTTACTTGATTTTTAGGGTTTTTGGATGGTTAAACATGTTTAAAACTAACTAAAACATGTTTATATGTTAATTATATAAATCAAACTTGGTTAAATTTTCCTAAAACTTGATCTTACCTTAGGGTTTTGAAGGAAAGTTGATAGAGCAGAAGTTGGAGCTGCTTTGGACTTCAAATGTTTGAGAGTTAAATTGAATAACAATGACTTAAGAAGTAAGTTATGTATATAAAACAAATGTGATGTTTGGGTGGGCTGTTCCGATCGGAACTATGGAGGAGCCCTTAATGGGCTGTTTTGGCCCATTAATCTAATCATACAAGTCCAAACATGAAAAGCCCACTTCAAATTTAGTTCGGGTTCGGTTTTTCGCAAGAAAATTAATTCGGGTGTGAGAAATAGCGCAAAAACGAGTGTTTTTCAGCTTATTTTTGTAAAATAAGAAAAACGTACTGACTCGTTGTAAAATTCCAAAATATTTTCACGGATTGCTTAAAACATGTCATATAAGTGTTTTATAAATTTTTTTCGGCTTAACGGATGCTACAATGCTTGTTTTGATATTAACGATTGCGTTTAAGCTTATAGCGTATCGATAAACGAAACCTTTTTCGTTTAAAGAGTTTTAAACGTACTGGGGCCTAAATATCAATATGTTAGCCTCTATAACATATATATAACTCGTATATGACCCCTCAGTATGTATACGGGTCATAATCAGTATCGGTCGGTTACTCGTTTAAGCACTACGAATTAACCGATTTATCGTTTACTTGTTACGTAATGAATATAGTGTACCTCGTTTTGTTTGCTATCGAACTAAGGCCATATTACTAATATTTTAGCTTGCATAGATCATATATCACTTATAGATGGCACCTGGGATATCCGGACCATAACCAGACCCGTTTGGTTATTTGTTTGTTCGTTACGCAATAAGCGGTTAGACGCTTATTCGAGTTTGTAAGTACTAAGGTGTACTCGGTTTTGCCACGGATGTCACACGAGGAGCGGTGCAGGGGCACGAGATGAGCCCATGATTCAGGAGATGTATAGAGGGAGAGTAGTCGAGGAGCCTGTAGTATATGTAGAGGAGTAGGTGGATGAGGAGATTAAGTTGGAGTCTCCGCTGGCCCATGTGCATCAAAGGAGCAGCCCAGGGAGTTCAACACAGGCCGAGAGACAGCAGCTACCGAGTGAGCTGCCGAGAGTCTACAAACCTAGAGTACCATACCCCGGGAGACTCCGCAGAGATAGAGATGAGGAGCAGAACTCCAAATTCCTTGATCTTTTGAAACAGCTTCACCTTAATTTTCCATTCCTTGAGGCACTGACCCAGATGCTGAAACATGCGAAGTTCCTTAAGGATATTCTCTCGAATAAGGAGAAGTTAGCTAAGGTAGCTTCCATCCTTTGGAGTGCTAGTTGTTCTGCTATCTTACAGAGGAAGTTACTAGAGAAGATGGCTAATCCAGGGAGTTTCATGATTCCCTGCATCTTGAGTGATGATACGGTTATTCATGCGCTGGATGATCTTGGTGCCATTATTAATCTCATGTCGTATTCCGTGTGTCGCAAGCTGGGCGCAGGATGAGTATCTAGCTTGCTAATCGTTCTGTTAAATACCCTCGAGGGGTGGTCGAGAACATGCTTGTTCATGTCGACAAGTTCCTCTTCCCGGTAGACTTTGTCATTCTGGACATGAACGACGATCATAGTGTACCGCTTATTCTTACCCGACCATTCCTTGCCACTGCACAGGCGTTGATCGACGTCTGCGAGGGTAAGTTGATTTTGAGAATTGGGGATGAGAACGTCACCTTTGACGTACGACAGTCACTTAAACACCCCAAGTCTACTGATGACTCCTTGTTATTGATACCATCATGGAGCATGATGGGTAGTTTTTCAGCGAGATTTATGGAAGATCTGCCTCCGACACTCAGATTCTTGATACGGACATTTCGGAGATTGAGATGGTTGCCATGACCGATCAGTCAACGGAGGATGACACCGAGTCACATACCCCTGAGTCTGAAGTGTCCGTTGGGATCGTACGAGACGATCCGATGGACCGACCTTCCATCGAGAGTCCCCCCTCCTTCCTTAGAGCTTAAGGAGTTGCCAGCCCATTTGGAGTATGCGTTTTTGGACGAGGAGAGGAAGCTGCCGGTTATTATTGCATCTGCTTTGACGGAGGTCGAGAGAGAGAGATTGTTGAGGGTGTTTTGAGAGCACAAGGAAGCCATTGCATGGAAGATTATCGACATTAAGAGTATCAACCTTTCGTTTTGCAGGCATAAAATCCTCATGGAAGATAATTATAGGACTGTCGTTCAGCCGCAGTGGCGGCTTAATCCCAAGATGCAGGAGGTCGTGAAGAAGGAGATTATCAAAATCCTTGATGTGGGGATCATTTTCCCGATTTCTGATAGTTTGTGGGTTAGTCCAGTCCAAGTGGTTCCTAAATAGGGTGGCATGACTGTCGTCACGAATGAAAGAAACGAGCTCATTCCCACTAGGACTGTGACCGGTTGGAGAGTCTGCGTTGACTACCCAAACTGAATGATGCCACGAGGAAAGACCACTTTCCTTTACCTTTAATTGATTAGATGCTGGAGCGTTTGGCAGGTCAGCAGTACTAGTGCTTCTTGGATGGTTTTTCCGGATACTTTCAGATTCCTATTTCTCCTGATGACCAGGAGAAAACCATGTTTACCTGTCCATACGGCACGTTTGCCTATAGACGTATGCCGTTTGGACTGTGTAACGCCCCAGCCACATTTCAGAGGTGCATGGTGGCTATATTTCATGACATGATCGAGGACTCCATGGAGGTGTTCATGGACGATTTTCTTGTGTTTGGGAGCTCTTTCGATCAGTGTCTCTCCAACCTTGGGAGGATGTTGGCCCGATGCGTTGACACCAACCTAGTCTTTAATTGGGAGAAGTGTCACTTCATGGTACGTGAGGACATTGTTTTGGGGCATCGTATTTTGAGTGCGGGGATAGAGGTCGACCATGCGAAGGTCGAGACCATTTCTAATCTTCCCCGGCCCACTTCTGTGAGATCCATCCAGAGTTTCTTGGGTCACGCTAGGTTCTATCGTCGGTTCATTAAAGATTTTTCCAAAATTGCGAGACCCATGACCAAACTTCTGGAGAAGGATGCCCCATTTGTGTTTTCTTAGCAGTGTATCAAGGCGTTTGATCTTTTAAAAGACAAACTTATTAATACCCTGATCATGATTGCTCCCGACCGGTCGCTTCCCTTTGAGTTGATGTGTGATGCGAGCGACTTCGCAGTCGGAGCGGTACTTGGACACCGAAAGGATAAACACTTACATCCGATTTACAATGCTAGCCGGACCTTAAATGGTGCACAGGAGAGTTACACCACCACCGAGAAAGAGCTTTTAGCTGGGTGTTTGAATTCGATAAATTCAGGTCCTATCTTGTTCTGTCTAAGACAATTGTGTACACGGATCATTCCGCCATTCGTTATCTCTTTAGAAAATTTGATGCTAAGCCACGCCTTATCCGATGGATCCTACTACTTCAAGAGTTTGATATTGAAATCTGTGATAAAAAGGGGGCCGAGAATGTGGCGGCCGATCATCTTTCGCATCTTGAGGGAGCTGAGTTAGGAGAGCCGGAGGTCAGGATTAATGACCACTTTCCGACAGAGAGTCTCATGTTTGTTTCTGCTCAGGATGAGGGTTTTTCATGGTTCGCCGACTTCGCGAACTATCTTGCGGACGGGTACTACCCGAAGATGTCTTATCGGCAAAAGAAGAAATTCTTTGCTGATGTTAAGTTTTACCTGTGGGACGACCCGTATCTGTTTCTTATAGGTGCTGACCAGTTGATCAGGAGGTGTGTTGACGTTAAGGAGGGATGGCAGATTCTGACCCATTGCCATGTTGGACCGACAGGAGGTCACCACGGTGCAAGTATGACAGCGAAGAAGGTATTTGATTGCGGTTTTTATTAGCCTTCGATCTTTAAGGATGCGCACGCGTTTGTGAGGAGTTGTGATAGTTGCCAGCGTTTCAGCAACATCTCATCGCGAAATGAAATGCGCCAGAATGCTATTCAGGTTTGTGAGGTTTTCGATGTGTGGGGCATTGATTTCGTGGGACCGTTTCCATATTCGCATTGAAACAAGTACATACTCGTGGCGGTTGACTATGTTTCGAAGTGGGTTGAGGCAAAGGCCTTACCCACGAATGATGCTTGAGTTGTAGTCTGTGTTCTCAAGAGCCTTTTTGCTCGTTTCGGTGTCCCGAAGGCGTTGATCAGTGATAGAGGTACTCACTTCTGCAATGTGCAGATGGAGGAGGCGTTGCGACGCTATGGGGTCACCTATCGGCTTGCGACCACCTACCACCTACAGACTAGTGGGCAGCTAGAAGTGAGTAACTGGGGGATCAAACGTATTCTTGAGAAAACGGTTGGTTCGAATCATCGGGATTGGTCTGACAAGTTAGATGATGCGTTGTGGGCCATCCATACAGCCTACAAAACTCCGACCGGTTCCACACCATTTTGGATGATTTATGGGAAGGCCTGCCACCTGCCTGTCGAGTTGGAGCACCGTGCTTCTTGGGCCCATAGAGGGTCAATCTTGATATGTCTGCCGTAGAGAGCACTCGTTTCCACAAGTTGCACGAGTTAGAGGAGCTGAGAGATCACGCTTACGTGCAGTCATTTAAGTATAAGTAGCGGACGAAGGAGCTGCATGATAAGAAGTTGAAAAAGAACAAGCAGTTCAAGTGTGGGGATTTGGATTTATTGTATAACTCCTGGTTGAGATTATTCCCAGGAAAGTTGAGATCCCGATGGTCGGGACCGTTCACGGTTACTGAGGTTTTCCCATATGGTGCTGTCGAGATAGAGGATAAAGGCGGGAAATTTAAGGTGAACGGTCATAGACTGAAGCACTACATTGGCGAGCTGATGGCTGATCAGACTGTCGAGGTATTCTACCTTGACTCGCTCACCGAGACGTAGACGTGTTGGATACATCACTCGGGAGACTGCCCGAGTTGTAGATTTTGTATTTCTGATATTTGTTTGTGCCATCTGTTTTATTTGTTTTTGTCTATTTTAGGATGTTACAAAATGAAACCGCTCGTACTCAATCTCCATTCGAGTCAGTCGATTTAAGGGGTATTCTATTATTAACATGAAAAAAATAATAAAAAAAATAAAATAACAATAAAAATCATAAAAACCAAAAACACATGCGAGCGAAACCAAAAAAAAAAAAACCGCTCGTACTCAATCTTTATGTTTTTGTTTTCTGTTGTTCGCCGCTACATGCGAGCGAGTTTGAGTTGTTGCGGGTTATATTATTGCGCATGGTAGCTACGATGGTGTTTTGTTACTAGTTCTCCCGAGGTTGCGCCCGCGAATGAAATGCTATACGGTCGCTTGGTTGCTACTCAGATCTTGAAGATTCTTCACACAAACAAGGGGAGTAACCCGTTCTTTGTTTTATTCTTGTATATTATATTTTTATTTTTGTTTTAATTTTTTTTTTCTTGTTCTCATCGAGGAAGATTTCGTTGTAAGTGTGGGGATGGGGTTTATTTTACTTAGTTGTAGAAAAATTTTTGAAAAAAAAAATTGAAATTTTTTTTAAAAAATGGTCCCTTGAAATTTGTTTTCTCTACATTAAACAGGAAATGATATTATTACCGAGTAGTATATATATAATAAATAAGAACAGTGCCATTAGACCCGCACGTAATGTATGGCAACCGAACAGTTTAGACTCAGTAATCGATGTGCTGGTAGGCTCAGCCTTTGAGAATGAAAGGGCGGTTTGGTTGTTGACCTAATTGAATCTTTTAAATGGCCTGACTTTAGTGGGAAACATCTTAGGGTTTTGTTTGTTTAACTAAGCCCGTAACAGGACTAGAATGAAAAGCCGGGTTATACACAAGCCTCGAGTCATATGATCACTTTTATATACAAACCTAATTTTTGTATACGTACCTATGTATATAATCTTATGTATACGTATCTATTCCTGCAAATAGCAGAAGATAGTTTTGCTCGGACCTTTGTTGCGCGGTGGCGCAGACCTGAGCCTGGATGCAGTCTGTAAATTCGTCCAACATGGTGGACTTTTCAAAAAAATAAAAATAAAATAAAATTGCAAAAAGCCAAAAAAAAAAAAAAGCCAAAAGGCAGAAAGAAAAAAATTATATATTTCAAATAAAAACCACCATGAAGGAAACTATTGTCGGTCGATCAAGGACCAAGCTAGAGTTTATTGGTTGTATATGAGTCGAAAATGTTTTGATCATGTGGCAATAGGTTTAAGTCAAATTGGGGTGATCCGGCCCGGTAAAACCATAATGGAATGTGGTGAAGTGGCGCCAAGGCTTTCAAGTGTGGCTTCTGCTTAGTCATACAAACTAATAAAATTGTCACGCCTTATTTGCCTCGGTAAGTATTAGGGGCATGGGTTTAAGTGGACAGCAATACCGGCAATCGACCTGATCTAGCTTATTAGGTGAAAGTTGGAAGAAGCATTTGGGTAACGGGTCACTTGTTCTAATACTTTAAAAAACCAAGAGTGGTCAGTTAATCTCGGTTATGATCCTGTGTAGAACTCTTTTCAGGGACGAAAAAGTCGTAAGTGTGGGGATGTTTGATGTGTTGTAAAACACACTTATTTTCCGCACCTTTTATCTACGTTTTTATATTATATTTTATGTATTGTAACTTATATTATCTAGGTTTTACATATTTTTATTTATCTTGTACGTTTTGGGTTAAAGGAAGAAAAACTGAGCTTTCCGAGGAGCTTTATGGCCTTTTACGCTTACGATTTCAAGACCAAGCTCAAAGCCCGACCCATAGGCATCATGGAGGCCCAAGTGTTACACATATTATAACATAACAAAAAAAAATGAAACCCTAGCCTCTACACAAGCTGCCGATCGCAGCTTTCAGCCAAGGGAACCAAGAGAAAAACTTTATTGCAAGCTAGGGTTTGAGGTGGTGACGGCTAAGGAAGGAAGAGGAGGCAAAAATCAAGCCCCGGGATCGTTTACCATCCGTTTTTACAGCCAAGGAGCAGCTCGGAATCATCTATATCCTTTCATCTTTTTCATTGTTCATAAACTTTGATTTTCTTGTTCAATTGTTAATTTGTTTTGCAATTGCTTGAGAGATTGAATTATTTATGGTTAGAATTGATTGTTGAATGATTATTATGATGATTGGTATGAAGTATTTGGTGATTTAATGAGTATTTGTTGCTGTTCAAAAAGTATTCGAGGCTAATCTTGTCATTTCCACCTAGGAATGATGATTATTGTTAGGTTTTGAGTAATTTATTGGATTGTTTGATTGATAGATGTCAATTGTTATTGTAAAGTTTGATTTGGACATGGAATAGGTTGTGTTTAGTGGCTGGAAATTATATCAATTTATTGCTTAAACCCCTTGCGTTGGTTGATTAATTTTGTGTTGATTGATCGGTGCATTGTTTGATTCTAGACTTTGTGTTTAGGGTTTGTTTGCGGTAGGTACAACCGTAGGGTTTTGTTGCGAGAATTTGAGATTAAAGTACAACGGTTAGGCACCTTCTTTGAGACCGAGAGGTCACAAGAAGTTAGGGTCGTCTCATTACCTTTACATGCTAGAATAAGGATTGCGCGAGAGCGAGTTTGTTTCTTGCCCGGTTTAGTTGGTTTGAGCGACTAGTTGATCTATTTGGTTTAAGTTTAATTGTTCCTCTATCCTTGGTTGTGTAGTATTAATTACCATTAGGGTCTAGTGTTGGTGAGACCGAGAGGTGAGTCAACATTAGAACACGTTAACAATTGTTTCCCGGTTTGGTTGTTTTAGTCGATTTTGAGTAGTTAAGGCTTATTGAGTGAGACCGAGACGTAATTCAGTGAGCCCGAGAGATCTTTAGTCGTGTCATCTTTAGGGACAGGTGTCTTGATATCATTCAATCCATTTACTTGTTAGGCCTACAGTTTGATTCAGACCTAGGCAGACGTTTTGTCCGTCCTAAGTTAACACAGTTAGTTTGTTGTTAAGTTTTCTATTTTTGGTAACTTTTGTCAGTCAGTCCAATTAATCCAATTAAGTCATTAAAATTCAAATATCAATTAAATATTTTTCTTAGGTAGGTCTTGTCTAGAGTTAGTGATCTTTAGCGTCGTTACGTGTCTTCGTGTTCGATACTCGGACTTCCTAGGTTTGTACCACTTGCGACTGGTACACTTGCCGGTTGCGTGTGGTTTAGGATTTTCGTTTTATATTTAAAGCTTAGTTGTGAGGGTTATCCGACGCACACCAATGATAATATTATAATATTAATATTATTATTATATTTATTATAGGGGCTAGAGATACGAGTCAAGTGAACTACAACCTGACATTGTACCGAATCCCAATTAGACTATGAGTTTCATGACCCCACTTTTAAACTGTTTTTACGAACTTTTGGGGTGAAAAACACGTTGATGCATATCTATATATTCTCTGAATTGTTTAATGCTGGGAATTATCTAAGTGCTAACACACAAAAGTCCACACAAACATATTGATTAACTTCGAGCCGGTGGCTTATGAATAGTACTACTGGTTTGACAAACCCAAATGGAGCCGGCACGGTTTGCCGAGAGATAAAACCGTTTGCACATGACCATAATTATACAAACACGCTATGTAGTGTTAGACATAGCTACTCGGGGCATGTTGTGGGCGGAAAGAGGGCCACAGTGGTTGATTGAGCGTGGGAAATGGAGGCACGCAGCACGAACAGACAAGGCTTCACTGTACCTTAGCATAATTACATCATTAACATAAAAACAAACGTACTTGTAAACATACATACATACATACATACTTGTGTGTTTACAAACTGTGATTATTGTACGCACAACTGATTTCTTGAAACTCGTGAAACTCACCAACTACTTGTAGTTGACCCGTTTTAACATGTTTTTCCGGTACTGGATTGGATTAGAAAGTCAATGTGTTACGTGTTTGACTTGCGATCAATGCTGGGTGAATTGATGCAAGTACGCTAATAGGAAGTAAAGCCGCTTAACGGGCTGGATTTAGTTTGTATCACCTAGTTGTAAACAAAGTTAGATCGATGTAAAATATTGTAAACTAGTTTGTATTATTCTTTACAAACAATGTGGTTGATAGCAGATGTGTCTGTTACATTTCCGTTTTACGCTTTCGTAAATCGCTCAATAGGGTGTGACATAATGCGAATTGTTATAAATAATATTGTTTGCACGTGTATTTATGGAGATGATGACCCATTCGCTATACATGCATAGTGAATGAGCTACATTCGCAACACCATTAGCTAAACATCCCTTGGCGAATGACCCTTATAAATTAAATGCTAATTCGTTAGCATTCCCTAACGAATGAGCCTAAAAAACTTGTTCATTCGTTATACACACCATAGTAAATGAACTATAAATTACTTAAAAAGCCAACCCCTATACATTAAATGATATAATGATAAATGTATATGTTTCCCATGTATTTTTAAATAGTATTTTATTAGTTTTAAATTAGTTTTTATTTAGAATTTATATACTACAAAAAAGAAGAAGAAACAAAAAGGAAACAAGTTGAAATGAAGAACTGGTCGAACCAAAATGAAAACCAGCCGAACCGGCAAAAGAACCGGGCCCTTTTGGTCTCCCCACGCCTCGTGGCCACCCAAGTAGGGCTCGCCGCGCAGCATGGAGCGCTTGTTTATCCCCACGCTAGGCGGACAGATCCCTATCCTTCGTCGCGCGACGCGACGAGGCTTATTTTCTAGAATATTCTCCCTTATTCACTATTTAAGCGTCACTAACCTAAACCTGGAGGAGATCAGACGATAATCAGACGTTGTGGATGAAAATTAATCTTAAGATTGATGGTTTTTGAAGCATTGAAAGGAACAAAGTCATATGGTGAAGCGCCTATCATTCAAGACCGAAGACTATGGGTTTTATCGCCTTTAGTCTTTCATTCTCTATTGTCTTCCACCATGAATTCCAACGTTCTTATTTTTTTTTATTTAATAATGCTGGGATAAAACTTTTAAGACTACCTAGGGTTGTGATAAACCGTTGTGATGTTTGATTTTATTCGGATTGTTGCTTTTCGTCATGGTTTTATGAATCAGTAAAAGTTTGATTTAGTTTATTCAATGCATATATGTGCTTTGTTTTATTTGGTATATAATATTGTTTCACATAGTCTTTGGTGATTCCTGTCATATAATAGGATTCTGTTTGGTCATTTACTGTGTATTCTTGACTAGCTTGTGATTGATTTTTTAATAAGATCATAGAAACAATATCATTAATCAAATAAATAAAAGTATACTGCTAACCTAAAAAGATGTAAGGTGATAGGTAATTTGATAGGTCTTGGGTGATCATAGAAACACTCATCTTGTTTTTGGCACTGTTGCTGGGAACTCTTGGCTATTGCGTTTATTAGCTATGTTTAGAATTGCTTGATATATAAATGCCATTTGTTTTGTTTTTGTTTTTAAGTAGTGGGAGCCTAAGAAATTTTATTTTATTTTTCTTCTTATTTTTTCTTTTTTGATTTTTTTTCGAGCCTGTTTAGAGGCATAGGAGTTAGGTCAATATAGTTTAGTTTAATTGATTTAAATTAGTTTATATTTATTTAATATATTGTTCATATTACTACTATTTGGTGTCTGTGATCCTTTTCTGTTTAAGTTTATCTTTACAGTGATCTTCATGCAGTGTTTAGCTTGGAACCTAAATTCTGTCTGATGTTTGATAATTCAAGGAATGCTATCGGTTGTAAAGACTCGTTTGGTGCAACGATGGATCACATACCAGATCCAGAAGAGAGGTCAAAGGATTTTTTTCGTGTCATTCATTGCTGTAATGCAAATGCAATACTTTCAAATGTTATAGATTATTGAGTCAAATATAATATAGTGAGCCAATGATCGAGTTTGAGGATGGTGGGTTACAAAATCAGACAGAGGAATGTATTCCCTCTTTGGATGACAAGTTTAGGGATGAATTTGGTGAAGATTTGGTGGGTTTAGCTGATATGGATAAGAGAGATTTTAACCATGAAAGAGATGTTGAAGAGTTTGAAGTTTTGTTATTCGAGGAGCCGGTTAAGAAACTATATGTCAAATAGGAATCACAAGGGACATCTGAAGAATTAAAGAATAAAGAACTGCATCTCATTATGACACGTCATCCGCATCTGCGCTATGAAGCTGATTGGTTTTTAGAAAAATACTCGTTCGTGGATTGACACATAAATCAGAAGCCCCAAAAAGGAGGATATCTGGACTCAGGAATCAAAGTGTGTTGAACTAGTCACATCGTGGGAATTTCAATAATCGGTGGATCGAGCTGAATGCATATTTTTGGGCCCACACGAGTTTGGAAATTAGTTTCTTTCCAACTTATTGCAAAAAGAGAGTGTTGAGGAGCACTGATGGGAAACGGATAAACGAGAAGCCTCCTGATTGAGGTTTTAGGAACAAGTCCATCTACACACTCTTTTGTAAAGTTAGCGCTTCACAGGAGGAAATCTGGTACTATGTTTTCATTCTATTTTTATTTGGTTTTAATTCTTTCTTCTGCTGGGTGTTTCTTCTCTTATTTGCAGGTTGTTCCATGTAACATCCGCATGTCTGAAAAGTAATATATATAGCAGAAGTTCTTATTATTAACTGTGTTTCATTATTGTAATTGTGTGCATGTTTGTATTTGGATAAGGATTGGGTTTTATATGAAGTGGGTGGTTGGGCCCATAGCCTCCTATATAAGGCCATTCCCCCATCCTTTCACCATTTCTTCCCACCACACACACACTAGAACACACACACATTCTCTCTAACACCCGAGTCCAATCCCAGACTAAAAGAAGGAAGATCCTAATGTGTGAACGTCATCAAGCACCAAGAATCACGTCCGGATATGAGAGTTGGTCCAAATTCGAACCCGTACCGAAGAACAAAAGGGTGAGTGTGGTTAAAATGGTTAAGTTCTTAGGTCGGATTCGACATGCAAATTGTTATACTAGTAGATCGGGCCATAGGAAGTTGGAAAAATATAAACTTGGTAACCCGTAGCCCAACGGGAAAGATATAAGATAAAAAGGTGTTGTTTGGACTATGAGAAACACAGGTATACAAAGTCGGTACAACCTGAAATCCATAAAAATGGTTCAGACGGGTTCTTAGGAGGGGTCTCGGGGTAAGATGGCTCTAAAATGACGAAATAAGGTAATAGGATCTTATTTGCGTGAAAAAGGGCTTCGCATCGCATGCCATGCGAAATCCAAGAATTTCGCATCGCACACCATGCGAAGCGAAATAACCTTGAGAAGCGAAATGGCCCATGCGAAGCGAAATTCCATGCGAAATTTCTCTCAGCTCGACCCAGCCAGGGGCTCTACCCCTTGGACCCTGCTAGGGGTTGCCGCCCCTAGACCCTGCCACCAGGGGCGCTGCCCCCGGACCCCCGTTACTTGAGGGTTTCATTAACATAGATGTTTGAAGTAGTAGTGATAGATAATTGACACTCATGATGTGTTACAAAGTTAGCCATACACAGGTAAGGAAGGGTATCACCATTAACTCAGAGAGAAACCGACTGCATGTGAGTTTGAGCCCCTTTTATCTGCTATGTTTTCGGGGCTGTGTGCATACTCTCATGTGATAGATAATGCACTTACTTGAATGGCAAGTGTATTTTACATGTATGATTGTGTATTGAATGTTGTTACTACAAAATGTTTATATGAATGAGTATGTATATATATATATTTTATAACTAGAAGGTATGTAAAGTATGCACGTATGATAGAATGTATGGTTGTATGGTTGCATGGTTGTTCGAGACAGAAGGGACCTGACCCTTATAATATCTGTGATGTTAGGGACCAGACCTTTATAATATTTGTGATGTTAGGGTCCAGACCCTTATAATATATTTGATGTTAGGGACCAGACCCTGATAAAATCTGTGATGTTAGGGACCAGACCCTTATAATATTTGTGATGTTAGGGACCATACCCTTATAATATCTATGATGTCTAAGATGGAATAGCTAATGGTATACTATAGGGTTTTATGGAAGAAAGTATATAATTATGTACGCATGTATGTAAGGTATGTATGGAGGAAGTAATAATAAGTGAGGTACGAATACGTACCTTCAGACGTGTATGAGTAAGAATATGAATGTAATGTATGTTAATTGATTATCTAGAATTCACTCAGCATAGCTAACTTCTAGTATGCACACAGGTGAGTAGGATGAGGCAGATCGCTTGAGGTGAGACACGTGGCTATTAGATGAAGAATGGCATCGGAGACGAAAGATTCACGTGTCGTTTAGGTTATCGTTAAAGTCTTAATGTATTTTGTTTAAAACAAGTACTTATATTTTGTAAGAATGTTCATTATTAAGTATTCCGCGAAAAGTTTTAATTAACTCTGATCTTATAACTTTGTTTATGAGTAAATCCAACGCCTAAGTAGGGTTGCCAGCAACGGGGCTTTACAGGTTCTTCTATCGGTTGGACCGGTTTTCTTCCTGGTTCTACCGGTTCTTCATTTCAGCTTATTTCCTTCTCCTTTCTTCTTCTTTTTAACCATTTTTAGTGACTGAAACCTACAAAACAAATAAAATACTACATAAAAATACAAGGGAAACACACACACACACACACACACACACATATATATATATATATATATATATATATATCATTATATCAAATATCCCCACACTTACTCTTTTTTTTTTTCCCTGAAAGAGACTTATGCAATGGAATCAAAATGGGAAGAGATGGCTTTAAAAACATATGAATTATCTTAAAGCTTAGAAAAAACGCAAAAAACGTGATCATCGATAATGTTGTCCACTTAAGCCCATGCCTTGATCTTTTCCGGAAAAAAGTAAGATCCAACAATTTCATTATTTTATAATCTAGTGGAACCCACAGTGGAAACCCATTTTATTTTAGCTTTTACCAGACCAAGCCACCCCAAATTTGACTTAAACCTCATAATTTGCAGATCAAAACTTCTTAGCACTTTTAATGAATAGTTAAGACGATAATGGGTATTGTCTATCTACCTAAATTTAAGTATCAAAGTCTAACAAAATAGCCATTAGATAAGATTAAGGTATGTTAATTCAACTAACTAGCTAGTGTTCCTCACTACATGACATACCCCCGTTATCAAGCAACACCTCATGCTCATTTTCACCCGTTACTTTACAAGTTTTCATCTATCGTCTTACATACGTCGTGTCTCTAGTTGATCCTGTTCTTAATGGTATGGGACCCAAGTAAGAGGACCATGTATGACTAATAGCGGGATGATCACCGGATCATATAGATTTTACTTCATTGTAATTGATGTAAATGAGTGATGGTAGTAAACTGCAGGTTTTATGCTTAAATGCCTCTAATTTTCATATCCGAAGATACTAAGATGAAAAACTGTAAAAATACATGTGGTCTCCGGACCCAAGGTATCCAATCAATACAATAATTGAGGTTATTAAACCATACGGCTATGAAATGTTAGCCACTAAAGCTAAAAGATGATTTAGTTTATATCACCAGGTACATGGCATGCTCTAACATTAAACCTACCCAAGTATCGTATCTTAATGTGTTCAAATTTATTTAAAACTTATAATTCTTCTACAATTAAACTAAAATGAGGCTTGAGTATGGCCCGACCTTTCATCTCATATTTTCCACGGACTAACATGTTTCCCACTAAAAATCATATTTCTCGTTTTAAACCAACTATCAAATTGCTATTTCATTCTCAACGCTGAGCCTACCGACACATCCAAGTTAAATGTCTTTTCTTTTATATAATCTCTTATTATTATTAGTAGTTTGAAAATCATTTTTCGATACTTATCATCATCTTCCATTTTTTTGAAAAAATCTACATTCAAGAGACGTTTTCAAAACTTTTTTTACTTAATTAATTTTTTTAATGTCAAATTATAATTTAACTACGACTCAACTGTCATATAGCCACACTTAAATTTTACATTGTGTTCTGTGCAAGATAAGGACAAAAAAATAAAAACAAAGTCGGACTACAAAAAAATAAAACTATAAAAATAAAAAAAATAAAAAGTAAATAAGCTAGATAATGGAAAAGACTTAGCTGGAAATATGTGCATGAAATTTGATGCCAAAGTCTTCATTGCATAGATGCCCTCCCACTCCAAACGTTCTTAGAAAACAGTACTTCCTTCTCTAACACATGAATGGAAGAGGCAAAATGTAACAAATCATATCTAGTAATTTATATTATCAATTTGATAGACATTATGCATTTAAAGTATTTAACCAAACTAACAGAAAAACGAAACATGAATAAATAGCAGCAAATAACAAAAATAAAGTATACGGCTCAGATGCACCATCCCCACGCTTGTCTTTTTCATTCTTCCTGTAGATCCTTGTAACGTCCGTAGTTTTCTAATAAAAAGGTTTAACCTTGTAGTGCTGTGTTCACCTTTCGGGCTTGACCCGGCATTCTTCCGAGAGCTCCTTTCCACCCTGTAAACGTATCTTGCTTAAGTTTTCGTGCAAGTTCAACTCTTAATAAAGTGGAGGGGCCAAAATGTTTTACTGTTATTATATTTTATATATAAAAAAAATAAAACCAAAATCAAACCCTAAGTCCGATCGGCGCCCACCCCCACCCCCTTTCCTCCTCGTTTTGCGTGCAATCAGCCACCTTCCGGCAGTCCAAACTTCCATTCCAGGTTGGTATCATATGTATACAACTCGTTTTCACCTTAATTCATCCTTATGACGCGTTTATTCGTTGAAATTCGGTTGTTTTTAGGCTTGTCGGGCGGCTGTCCAAGTGGGCAGTTTATAGGCTGTTTCGGCTAAGGTTTTTGCACCACAAACTTCCTAGGTATGCCACTTACAACATATTAAAATTTCATGGCCAATGGAGATGTTTAGGTCGGTCAATCGATTTTAGTTCGAAAACTAGGGTTTATCGGGTGTTGGATTGGCAATTGTTGAGTTTGATGCGTTACACGATCGGATGACCGGCCGAATCAGTTTGTACAGCCCGGGGGGGTTTAAGGGCTGTGAGAAAATTATTTTTTTGAGGCTCGGGGCTGTTTTGGTTGGTGCTTGATCAATCGAGTCGGCGGTGCGCGAATTTTCGTTTAAGTGTTAAATTGAGAGTTGTATAAAGGAACCGTCAACCCTATCAACTCGGGTGACATAATTACGATGTAAGAAAAGGTTAAGATGGGAATTTGGTACATTTGAGGCTGATTCGTTTGACAATTGGTTTTAAGATTTATTATGCGCGTATTCGACTCAATTTGATTACCGGCGGGTGAGTTGTGCATCATGGTTAGCCCCGGCCATTATCGTAGGGTGGATTTTGTTAGTTGAAAGGTTTTAGGACTGAGGTAATGTAATTGGGTTCGGTTGGGCCTCGGCCCAAGTTGTTGGGCCTTGGGCCAAGTGGTTGGGCCTTGGCCCAAGTTGACGGGCCTTGGACCAAGTGTTGGGCCTTGGGCCAAGTTGTTGGGCCTTGGGCCAGGTGTTTGGGCCTTGGGCCAAGTTGTTGGGCCTTGGGCCAGAGTGTTAGGCTTGAATGGCCCATTAGGTAAGAGTGTTCTTACGGTCTAGTTTAGTAACGTGTTGTGTATAATTTACATGCCCTTGCTTGTGATTGTGCACTTAGGGATTTCCTAGCCCGTTGTGTATAATTTACATGCCCTTGCAGGTGTTCGATTGATTTCAGGTGAGTTCATGATGCCCCTTTTTAATCTTTTTACGTTTTGGGCTAGCATACACACCGTATTACAATTTTCCCCGATTTTACTTGTTACAACTATTTGGATGGTATTACATAGCCTCTTTCGTATATGTGGATTTATGAAAATATGTGTGATTTATATTTTATTCCTTAGGATATTTTAGACTCGTTTATGGTCTTATATTCCCTAAGGTTATATATATTATTTATGGTCTAGGCTCGAGGATACTATTAAGCCTAGTATTAATTTCTAGATTATCCATTATTTATGGATTGAATATGATGATATGGTTTGGTTGAATGTTTGAATTTGATGTTTGTATGTGTGTAAGTGAATGTGTATGTGATGGTAAACTGTGACCGGGTCAAATATATTACTCGGGAAGGACCCGAGGTGAGGAGGCCCGTATTGCATGTTTATGACACGGCTGGGTCAAATATATTACTTGGGGAAGACCCGGGGTGAGGAGGCCTGCCATTCTATAAACCGTGGTCGGGTCAAATATCTTACTTGGGGAAGACCCGGGGTTAGGAGGACCGTATCACGTGTTTGGATGTTAAAACGCGACCGAGTCAAATATATTACTTGGGGATGACCCGGGTTGAGGAGGCTCGTGTTGTGTGATTTTGTTTTATTATACTATGACTGAGTCAAATATATTACTTGGGGATGTCCCGGGGTGAGGAGGCTCGTGTTGCGTGATTTTGTTTTAATAATCTGTGGCCGAGTCAAATATATTACTTGAGGATGACCCGGGGTGAGGAGGCTCGTGTTGCATGATTTTAACAGTTTTGTTAAACCGCGGCTGGGTAAATATATTACTCGGGGAAGACCCGGGGTGAGGAGGCCCTTGCTGCGTTAAAGGATGTTTAATGTTTTATTCACTTACGATTTGGTTAAGAAAATCTATTTATGATTTTATGGTCTCATGATTTTCCACTACATTCTATATTCATGGAATTAAAATTTTTAATGAATGTCGTTTATGAAAAACTTGAACTCACTCAGATCAAGCTGACTTTGTGTGTATGTTAGATTGACTTTCAGGTTAGGAAGTGGATGCTACTGCTGGGACGTGCTGGATGCTACTCGGGAGGTTGAAGGCATTTCTGGTCGAGGAATTCAAATAAAACAAATATTTTATTTACATTTGATTTTGGACACTTGTACCCGTGTTTGGGATTTTTAATACATAAACTTTTTCGCTGTTATTTACTCTGAAGTGGTTTTAAATATAAAGAATCGTTTGGTTTTAAATTTTTGTGAAATTGTGGATATGATTACCAACTGTAGGATTCCCGGGATTCGGGGTCTTACAAGTTGGTATCAGAGCTATGGTTCGAGGGATCCGAGCATTCTTGAATGCTTGGACTCGAACTATAAAAGAAAGGACTAGAAATGCCAACCGCGAGTAGCTGCACGCTAAGAGGTACATTTTTATATTTGATTATTCGTTTTTTAAGTATTAGAGTACTATTATGTGCATATTTGCTTAAAGGTTAGATGGGACGCTAATATGGTTAGGGGCAGGGGGTGCTTATGATGGGCGGGTAAAGTAAACAATTAATAACACTTGATCAACGTTATTAGCAGTTTACCCTTACCTTCCGTGTTCTAAATACTACTTGTACTTGACTATGTTAAAATTCTGTCTTGTAGGGATAAGTCATGGCTAATACTCGTACTGCTGAGAGAGGTCATCCGAGTGGTCACGGCCGTGGTCGTAAACCACGAGCCGAAGCTGAGAATGAGATCCCTACGTCCCAACAGGAGGAAAACCCAATTAATGAGGAAGGGGATAACCCCGTCTTAGGTTCTGCTATATGCGCAGCCATCGCGGATGAGGTTTATTAGGTTCTTCAGAGCGTTATTCCCGAGATTGTTGCTGAGGCGGTTAGGGTTGCAAAAGAGTCAATGGTTGGAAAGAGTGCGGATAAGCAGGGAAAAGGACAAGAGACTTAGGTTGAAGACGAGGTGGTGGTGTCAAGTGAGAAGGAGGAAGAAGTTCGTGAGTTTAGGGTGCCTTCAAGAGGTTGTTCGTATGGGGATTTCAAGAAGTGCGACCATCCCGTTTTCGATGGTACTAAAGATGCGTTGGTAGCTCATCAGTGGGTTAGAGAGATGGAAGCCGTATTGAGGGTTAGTAAATGCAACAAGGAGGATATGGTAACTTATGCTACTGCCTCGTTCCGTTTCGAGGCGCTGTGTTGGTGGGATAATCTAGCTCAGGCTATGGGTAATCGTTCCATTAGGAGGATGACTTCGGAAGAGTTGAAGTAGTTGGTTATCGATCATTTTTGCCCTCCGCATGAATTAGATAAGATGGAGCAGGAATTCTTAGTCTTAGAAGCGGGTGATATGTCACATCGAGAGTATACTACAAAATTCAACCAAATGGCTCGCTTGTGTCCCGATCTAGTTACACCTGAAGATAAAAGGATCAAAAAGTACGTGAAGGGTCTTCCGGTAGATGTTCATAGGGGTGTGGTGACCACCGGCATGAGCTCTTTCCGTTCGGTGGTTACCCTAGCAGGTACATTGCATGAGCAGAGAGAGATGGTGAGCCCAGCTGAACATGGAAAAGATGGGAAACCGAGCTCTAACTCCAATGGCAAACGTTACGGGGGCAATGATTCTGTGTCGGCAACAAAGAAAGCAAGAGCTGAAACGTTGAATTATAGGGGAGACGCGTATGATGGGAGATGCAAGAAGTGTGGGAAACCGCATAGTGGGGAATGTAGGTCCAGGTCTATCACTTGTTTCCGATGTGCGAAAGCTGGACACTTCCACTACGAGTGTCCGACGTTGACTTGTTACCGGTGTGAGGGGTCTGGGCAATTGGCATCTCGGTGCACTGAAAATAAGGCGGGAGGTTCTGAGCGGGGAAACTCTTCTAAGGTTAAGTTGGATGTGATTACCAACTATAGGATTCCCGGGATTCGGGGTCTCACAATCCTCCTTCTAGCTCACTCAATCTTTTTTCAAACCTGCAAAACTTAAAAACACATAAACAAAGAAAAAAAACAAAAAAATATGTTAATGACCCAACAAGTCTTAGGAATAAAAGTAATAATGAGATAAAAATACAAACTCTACATTTGAGTTTTCACTCAAGTCATCTACTGTGTGATCTACTCAGCTGTCCGAGTGGAGCATCCTCCAACTCGGTAAAACTCTAGTGCACTCCAATTCCAATGTCATCAGCAAACTATGTTCAAATAATGATGTGTGACTAATAACCCCATAATAATGACCTTCACAGCTAAGCTTTAATATTAAAACGAAAATCCTAAAACCACACACAACCGGCAAGTGTACTGATCGCAAGTAGTATAGACCTAGGAAGTTCGAGTATCGAACACGTGGACACGTAAGACGCTAACGATTACTAACCCTAGACAAGACCTACCTTAGAATAATATTTAATTGATTTTTGATTTTTAATTACTTAACTGAACTAACTAGACTGACTGACAAAACTTACCAAAAATAGAAAACTTAATTGGGAACTAACTGTGTTAACTTAAGATGGAGAAAAACGTCTACCTAGATCTGAATCAAATTGTAGGCCTAACAAGCTAATTGTCACACCCCGACTAGGTAGTTGCGGAAGCGTAATACGGGAATGTAACAGATAACACTGGTATCAACCACATTGTTTATAAAGAAATTCAACAGCTAAATTACATCATATTACATTGGTAGGTACTATGTTTACAAACTAGGTGAAAAACACATAACCGGTTTACGAGCTTCTTATTCAGTATTATATCAGCGTCTATTCACAGCTATTCAACTCTTCTTCTAACACCAAGCACATAAGCAAATCATTCCACTTTTGCTTTACCTGAAAAGCATGTTAAAACGGGTCAACTACGTCTAGTTGGTGAGTTTCAAGTTTCACGAGTGTCAATGAAATCAGTACACGAGTTCGTAAAGTTTACAGTGTGTATGTATATATGTCTGTGTATGATGTATTATACTAAGCCACAAGTGAAACCGAAACGAGCTAAAACACATGGCCTCCACAGCCCATGCACTCCCGTTGGCATTTAACAGCCACTTTGCCCCAAGTATGTACTATGTCTAACACCACATAGCAGTATGTAAAAATATAATGACAATGTGCAACTGGGTTTACATATGGTCCGGCATACCCCTCCGGCTCTGTCAGTTGGGTTTGTCAAACCGATAGTAGTATCCACACGTCACCGGCACGAAGTTAATCACTTGTGTTTGTGGGGACTTGTCAAGTGTTAGTACTTAGATAATTCACATCATCACACGTTTTCAAGTATATCAGTATATGTAAACATGCTTTTCACCCCAAAAGTTCGTAAAACAGTTTAGAAAGTGGGGGTTGTGAAACTCACCTTATCGTAGTTCGCACAGAAATTACGTATCAAGTCAGATGCCTCGTTTATAGCCTGATTCCTATAAACGGTATCGTATCGTTAATACTAGTACAGTGTTCAAGCTAAGTCGGGCTGTATAGATAATCTGGGTATAGCTGTTAGGCCCAGAACATGACCATAGTCTTAGATTGTGACGTTGTATACTATGAAATGTTTAAAACTGGATTTGGCTCAGTTTCACCGTTTCCTGAGCCTAGCCCAGTTGATCGTTTATACGTTTCGGGATTAGGTAAGATCACATAAACTTAAGTAAATATATTGATTGATAAAATAATTTGATTTATGAACGAATTTTAAGGTTTCGGTGTCTGGTTTGATCGCAGGGCTCGT
Source organism: Bidens hawaiensis (assembly GCF_021521415.1). Taxonomy (NCBI): domain Eukaryota; kingdom Viridiplantae; phylum Streptophyta; class Magnoliopsida; order Asterales; family Asteraceae; genus Bidens; species Bidens hawaiensis. The sequence goes on along the minus strand of NW_027491611.1, from coordinate 838,961 downwards.
TTCCGTTTTCACACGGGTTTGATTATACAAAACGCGCATAATCCACCCGATTTGTCCGGAATTTCTGTAAAAAGTTCGTTTTTATCAATATCATTCAAAAATATGATATTTGACCACTTTTGACATTTTGACATACCAGTCAGTCCGTTAAACACAAAACTGCCGGTTTCGTTAAAACAATTATAATTTAAATCTTTGATTAATCATAACTAAATATGTACTTATATATAAATTATGTAAATTTTTGTAAAAATACATGAAGACATGGAGAATTTTATAAAAATATTTTCAGAAATTTTATGATTATTTATTTATTTATAAAAATTCATTTAATAGGTTATAATCGTGTAATAAATGGCCCGTTTATATCAAACGACCTCCGAAAAAATCCAATAATTTTTACAAATGGCCTCAATGTTATTACATAGTCCCTGCAAAATTTCCAGAACCTAACTCTTTTGACAAAATGCCTTTTTGTGCGTTTTTCGGCTGTTAAAATTCGGTTAAACCATGATTGCACAAACCATACTTAGGCATTTCCAATGATTCCCAAACTTTACCAGTGATCTTACCATCACATATTAAACTCCAAAACCAAGTTTCATAATTTTTCAATATGTTTAGCTATTTTTCCCAAATAAACGCTCATAAACGGAAATAAATTCACCAAATATTCTCCGTTTATCGAAAAATTACCAAATTTGAACAGGGACTCATTTATATGATCCCTAATGTTCCTGTAAATTTTCACAAGCTAACAACAAGCACGTCACAACCTAATACTAAACAGCCCCTAAACGAGTGTTACGGGTTTACCTTGTCGGTTTTCGATGAGTTTTGCTAGTTTAAACGATTCTCCGGGTCTCGGGTTGCAAACTCAGTATATCTACATATCATATAACATCAAACCAAGCATAAATCATCCATGTAACAGCCTTGATAATTAGGGTTTCGGTTTTGGGTTCAAACCGAACTTTCTAACCGTAAAAACGTTGTATTCATGTTCTAATCCGCGTTTTTGACCAAAAAAGTATATGTTCCTGGTTTGAAACATGTTTAACATCAAAACATGGTTTTACTTGATTTTTAGGGTTTTTGGATGGTTAAACATGTTTAAAACTAACTAAAACATGTTTATATGTTAATTATACTTAATGAAATCAAGTTAAAAATGATGAAATGATCAAAATACCTAGAGTTTTGAAGGAAAGTTGATAGAGCAGAAGTTGGAGCTGCTTGGACTTCAAACTTTTATGAGTTATAATGAATAAATATGCTTAAGGTGTAAGTTATATAAAGAAAATGTGTGGTACGGTGGCTGTTCCGATCGGAGCAAAGAAATGGCCCTTAATGGGCTGTTTTGGGCCATTAATCTGATTATACAAGCCCAAACATGAAAAGCCCACTTCAAATTTAGTTCGGGTTCGGTTTTTCGCAAGAAAATTAATTCGGGTGTGAGAAATAGCGCAAAAACGAGTGTTTTTCAGCTTATTTTTGTAAAATAAGAAAAACGTACTGACTCGTTGTAAAATTCCAAAATATTTTCACGGATTGCTTAAAACATGTCATATAAGTGTTTTATAAATCTTTTTCGGCTTAACGGATGCTACAATGCTTGTTTTGATATTAACGATTGCGTTTAAGCTTATAGCGTATCGATAAACGAAACCTTTTTTGTTTAAAGAGTTTTAAACGTACTGGGGCCTAAATATCAGTATGTTAGCCTCTATAACATATATATAACTCGTATATGACCCCTCAGTATGTATACGGGTCATAATTAGTATCGGTCGGTTACTCGTTTAAGCACTACGAATTAACCGATTTATCGTTTACTTGTTACGTAATGAATATAGTGTACCTCGTTTTATCGCGAATGTCACATTCTCCCCCCGTTAAGAAATTTCGTCCTCGAAATTTAATGTGTCATCGGTTTTCTTTTTAGGGAACAGGTGTGGGTATTTCTTTCGGAATTCGTTCTTTCGTTCCCAAGTATATTTGGGTCCTTGTTTTGAATTCCACCGAACTTTTACCAATGAAATTTTGTTGTGTCGTAACTGTTTGGTTTTCCCATCTACAATTTCTACCGGTTCCTCTACGAAGTTGAGCTTTTCGTTGATCTGAACATCTTCCAGTGGTACTATTGTCGTTTCATCAGTCAAACACTTTTTCAGATTCGATACATGAAACACGTCATGAATAGTGCTCAGTTTTAAGGGTAGTTTTAATCGGTAAGCTACGGGACCAATTTTTGCGACAATCTCAAAAGGTCCGATGTATCTCGGGGCTAGTTTACCAGTCTTTCCAAATCTTATGACACCCTTCCATGGCGATACTTTTAAAAATACCTTATCACCTATTTCAAAAGATAACGGTTTTCTGCGAACATCGGCATAACTCTTTTGTCGGTCACGGGCAGCTTTCAATTTTTGTTTAACCTGGTGAATCTTATCGGTGGTTTCCTGAATTAAATCGGATCTTGAAATTTGAGTATCACCCACTTCTGTCCAACATAGTGGTGATCTACATTTTCGCCCGTATAGAGCTTCATAAGGTGTTGCTTGTATACTACTGTGATAACTGTTATTGTAAGAGAATTCAATGAGCGGGAGGTGTTGATCCCAATTCCCTTTGAAGTCCAGTACACAAGCACGAAGTAAATCTTCTAAGGTTTGGATGGTTCGTTCGGATTGACCATCAGTTTGGGGATGGTAAGCCGTACTTAGGTCGATTCGGGTTCCCAAGGCTTCTTGTACTGCTTGCCAGAAATGTGAAGTAAAGGGACTGTCTCGATCGGAAATAATCGAAAGAGGTACTCCGTGTCGAGATACTATTTCATCAATGTAAATTTGAGCGAGTTTTTCGGTAGTGTAGTTGTTACGGATGGGAATAAAGTGTGCGGATTTGGTTAACCGTTCCACAATTACCCAAATTGCGTTTTGTCCTCGAGAGGTTTTAGGAAGGTGTGTCACAAAGTCCATGGTAATTTGTTCCCATTTCCATTGTGGGATTTCGGGTTGTTGTAACATTCCCGAAGGTTTTTGATATTCCGCCTTTACCCTTGCACATGTTGCACATTTACTTACATACACGGCTATATCCTTTTTCATACCAGGCCACCAGTAAAATTCTTTAACATCCTTATACATCTTATCAGTACCTGGATGAATAGAATATTTGGATTTGTGTGCTTCATCAAGAATTAACTTTTGGAGTTTATGAAGTGTTGGAATCCAGACCCGGTTTTTGTAATAATATACTTCATCAATTTTCTTCTCAAAATTCCTTTCATTTCCATGTAGTTCTTCTTTTTCTAGCTGATCTGCCTTCAAGGCCTCATCTTGTGCAACGCGAACTTGTTCGGTTAGGCTACTTTGAACAATCATTCCGAGTGCTCGTACCCTTAATGGTCTGATTCTGTCTTTTCGGCTTAAAGCATCGGCTACTACGTTGGCCTTACCCGGATGGTATTTAATCTCACAATCATAATCATTTAACAGTTCTACCCATCTCCTTTGTCTCATGTTTAGCTCTTTCTGATCGAATATGTGTTGTAGGCTTTTGTGATCAGTATAGATGGTACATTTAGTGCCATACAAGTAATGTCTCCAAATCTTCAATGCAAAAATAACTGCTCCCAATTCCAAATCATGGGTCGTATAATTCTTTTCATGTACTTTTAATTGTCGGGAAGCATATGCTATTACTTTCTTTCTTTGCATCAGTACGCATCCTAAACCTTTACGAGATGCGTCACAATATACCACCAATTCATCAGTTCCATCTGGAAGGCTTAATATTGGAGCCTCACATAACTTCTGTTTTAACGTTTGGAAGGCCATTTCTTGTTCTTCTCCCCATTCATATGCTCGATCTTTTTGAGTTAGGAGGGTTAGAGGTTGTGCAATACTTGAAAAGTTTTCAATGAATCTTCTATAATACCCGGCTAGTCCTAAGAATTGACGAATTTCTCTTGGTGACTTAGGCACTTGCCAATTCTTAATGGCCTCAATTTTACTTGGGTCTACTTGGATCCCTTGATGGTTCACAATGTGTCCCAAAAACTGCACTTCTTGTAGCCAAAACTCACATTTGGACAACTTTGCGTATAACTTCTCTTGCCTCAATAATTTTAAGATTTCCCGCAAATGTTGTTCGTGTTCCTCCTTACTTCTCGAATATATCAAAATGTCATCGATAAACACTATCACGAACTTGTCAAGGTAAGGTTTGCAAATTCGGTTCATGAGGTCCATAAACACTGCGGGTGCATTTGTCAACCCAAACGGCATAACCAAAAATTCATAGTGACCATACCGAGTTCGGAAAGCTGTTTTTGGTACGTCTTCTTCCTGAATTCTTACTTGATGATAACCAGATCTAAGAACAATTTTTGAAAAATACTTCGCACCATGGAGCTGATCAAACAAGTCATCAATTCGAGGTAAGGGGTATCTATTCTTTATAGTCACTTTATTCAATTCCAAGTAATCAATACACATTCGAAAACTCCCATCTTTCTTCTTTACAAATAACACTGGTGCTCCCCACGGTGAGTAACTAGGGCGAATAAAACCCCTGTCCAGTAATTCTTGTAACTGGTTGGACAGTTCTTGCATTTCAGAAGGTGCAAGTCGATAAGGTGCCTTAGCAATGGGCGCTGCTCCCGGTATCAAGTCAATACGGAATTCAACTTGTCGGGTCGGTGGTAAACCAGGCAACTCATCGGGGAATACATCTGAATACTCGTGTACCACTGGGATGTCTTCCATTCGTTTTTCCTCGGGTTCCTTAACTGTTACACTCGCCAAGTATAACGTACAACCTTGGCATAAATATCTCAATGCCTTAAGTTGAGATATGAGAGGCAGTGCCGTACCAGATTTCTCACCATGAACAATCATAGCTTCATCATTCGAAAGAAGTATCCTAACGGTCTTATCCTTACAGACAATTTCAGCTTTATACTTAGATAGCCAGTCCATACCGACTATAACATCGAAACTTCCCAATTCCACTGGAAGTAAATCAATAAGGAATGGGTGGTCGTTTAGGATAAGGGAACAGTTTCGGACTATTCGGTTAACAAGTATAGACTTACCGTTAGCAAGTTCTATAGTATATGGTTTTGTTAGTTCACTAACCGGCATATTTTCTAAAGGTAAGAAATTAACAGATACGAAACTTCTATCGGCGCCCGTATCAAACAAAACTGAAGCATACTGACCCGAAACTAAGAATGTACCTGTCACCACATTCGGATCATGACACGCTTCACCCGGTCCTAATACAAACGCGCGTCCCTTAGCTGCATTGGAGGTTGATGGTTGTGCTGGGTTCTGCTTTCTCACTGTACCCGGGTTCAAATTGGGGCAGTATCTCCGAAAGTGTTCCGTACTGCCACATTCATAGCAGGCACGGAGGTTCGTGGTAGGTGGGGTTTGTTGGTTGAGTTGTGGGCGGGTTGGTTGAGGTCGAGGGAGTTGAGTTGATTGCGGTGGACGGTTAACAGTGTTGGTGGGGGTTCTACAGTTGGGGGCATAGTGTCCCGTTCTTCCACACTTTTGACAAATGATCGGTTTGCAATCACCCACATGATGAAAGTTACATCTTCTGCACTTCGGTAACGTCCCTTTATAGGTCTCTTGTGTTACATTAGAAGTGGTCATGGCATAACTTCGGGTATTCGGACGAGCCCGCTTGTTTTGAGGGTTTCCTTGCATTCTTGTCCCATAATCAGTTCGTTTTAAACTTGTTGTTTCACCTGGCATCCTTATCACTCCACTTCTCATCAGATCAAAAGTAACGACACCCGTTTGAGATACAGCACTTTCTAATGTCGGGTGGGAAACTGAATTCACTATACTTCTCACGGCAGGGGTCAGTCCCCAGATATAACGTTCAATTCGCTTCGCTTCCGGTGTAACTAACCATGGAACTAAGCGGGACAGTTCGTTAAAATGATTCGTGTATCCCACATGGTCCGCTCCTTTCATTTCCAGATTCCATAACTCGTGTTCCAACCTCTGAATCTCACTTTTAGGACAAAAATGCTCTAGCATGAGGGTTTTTAATTCAGTCCATGACATACGATTAATAGCATCTTGTCCCCTTATTTGGACTACCGTGTTCCACCACATCAGCGCTTGGTCTAGAAACATACTGGTAGCAAATTTGACCACGCGGTTCGGTGGACACTCACTGATATTAATTACTGATTCGGTCTTTTCTATCCATTTGACCAGCCCGCTAGGTCCTTCAATACCCTTAAAATCAACCGGTTTACATGATGTAAATTGTTTGTATGAATACTCCTGACGCGGGGGTTCTCGGTTATTATTATTATTATTATCGGTATTGGTCCGAGTATTATCATTATTAGTTATGTTAACAACCGGTACAGGGTTCGGGATATTATCAGGGTGCACAACAGGTTCAGGGTTCCCAGTGACATTCATAGTTGGGAGAGTGTTATTATTATTTATGACATTATCAATATTCACCGGGGTAGTAACACCCGGGGCTACATTAGTGTCCGGCGGAGGTGTATTAACAGTGGCCGTGGTGGTGCTCGTAGGTTGATTAACAGTATTGTTAGCACGTATGCCTGCAGTGACTTGTGCTACAATTGTTGGTATCACTGCTTGTAGTTGACGAGCAATCATTGCGGCCACTTCCGCCTCAGACAAAGGGTTTGCTTTCTTCGGGGCCATTCTATAAAATAATCAATTATATAATAATCAATATCGTTTCACTATGATCAACACAACTTTACAATATTACAATTTCACAACACATAACTATGCCAAAGAAAACACGTTTGTATTAATTATAATCATTATTGTACATATGCATCCAAAATTAGCGCATAGGCTTAACCTGGTATAGGCCAGCGCTTGTATATGCGTATCAAAATTTGTCACTAAGTGACATGTAGACTTAACCCGATAAGGGCCAGTGCTTGAAATAGTACTAAACCACAAACAACTCCCAAGTCAGCCCAACACGCTGTAACAAAATGCTGCTTGGGATATCAAAAGACTATATACATACGGCTAGACTACTATGTCCTATCCATTCTTGGTAACATGAAGCCACAACCAAACAACAGCAGCCACTAGGGCCGCATTAACTGCTAAGCATACCCCTAGTAGTATCATTGCCCGATCCTGACGCCCGTGGCTATGAGCACTGGATCTTTGCACAATTCTGATTTCTTGTTGCATGTACCGCATGTGATCTTGCATATCATGTCTATGCTGGTTTAGGTTATTTATCGAATGTGATTGTTCTAAAAGCTGATCAGTTGCTAAACCAAACCATGCTGAATCAGAATGACGAGGTGGCTCGGGTACCGGGGCGGGTAAACCCCAAGTAGGAATAGGTATCTCAGTGACCTGGACACGTGATGTTTCTCCCCTATGGTACGTAGATCGAGGTGGGGAAGAGGTGTGCTCAGGTGGATGCACTGAAATGCGAGCGGTCTGACGGTTTCTAATAGTGGGTGGGGGTACTGGTGTATGCTGTACAGGTGGAGTAGGGGATCTGGGTGCTCTAACAGGTGAATGATAAGCACTAGTAGCTCCCTGTCCTGCAACATTCCTAGGGGATTCCCTAGGGGGATAGGTGTCACAACGGTAACCCGATAAGTCGGGTTGATCTGAGGGTACCTCGTAAGGAATTGTTGGTAGGGTATTAAGTAAACAATCAGTAGATTTTGACATATTCCTGCACAATGGTTAGTAATAAGAATAATATCCTTCTATATTATTCATAGTAAAATGCATGTAGGTATTTATACACATAAGCACAAATAATCGTTTATATACTCAAATATTTATCTATTATTATATTTTATACACATATGTTGCTGTTTTTACCTATTCAATTGTTTATCGACTTCTTCTCGAATTTCCTCGTACAAACAAGTCTGTTATTACGTTCCGGACCATAATAACCCACTTGTCCATTCGCGTTCATCACGAGAATCATTCGTGTATATTATTTAATATTATTTTATTTCCAGAGTTAATCGAGCCTACGGTTATCTTAGGGTATCCTAAGGGACATCCTAATTCTTTATAACCAATCGCTCTGATACCAACTTCTGTCACACCCCGACTAGGTAGTTGCGGAAGCGTAATACGGGAATGTAACAGATAACACTGGTATCAACCACATTGTTTATAAAGAAATTCAACAGCTAAATTACATCATATTACATTGGTAGGTACTATGTTTACAAACTAGGTGAAAAACACATAACCGGTTTACGAGCTTCTTATTCAGTATTATATCAGCGTCTATTCACAGCTATTCAACTCTTCTTCTAACACCAAGCACATAAGCAAATCATTCCACTTTTGCTTTACCTGAAAAGCATGTTAAAACGGGTCAACTACGTCTAGTTGGTGAGTTTCAAGTTTCACGAGTGTCAATGAAATCAGTACACGAGTTCGTAAAGTTTACAGTGTGTATGTATATATGTCTGTGTATGATGTATTATACTAAGCCACAAGTGAAACTGAAACGAGCTAAAACACATGGCCTCCACTGCCCATGCACTCCCGTTGGCATTTAACAGCCACTTTGCCCCAAGTATGTACTATGTCTAACACCACATAGCAGTAAGTAAAAATATAATGACAATGTGTAACTGGGTTTACATATGTTCCGGCATACCCCTCCGGCTCTGTCAGTTGGGTTTGTCAAACCGATAGTACTATCCACACGTCACCGGCACGAAGTTAATCACTTATGTTTGTGGGGACTTGTCAAGTGTTAGTACTTAGATAATCCACACGTCACACGTTTTCAAGTATATCAGTATATGTAAACATGCTTTTCACCCCAAAAGTTCGTAAAACAGTTTAGAAAGTGGGGGTCGTGAAACTCACCTTATCGTAGTTCGCACAGAAATTACGTATCAATAAGTCAGATGCCTCGTTTATAGCCTGATTCCTATAAACGGTATCGTATCGTTAATACTAGTACAGTGTTCAAGCTAAGTCGGGCTGTATAGATAATCTGGGTATAGCTGTTAGGCCCAGAACATGACCATAGTCTTAGATTGTGACGTTGTATACTATGAAATGTTTACAACTGGATTTGGCTCAGTTTCACCGTTTCCTGAGCCTAGCCCAGTTGATCGTTTATACGTTTCGGGATTAGGTAAGATCACATAAACTTAAGTAAATATATTGATTGATAAAATAATTTGATTTATGAACGAATTTTAAGGTTTCGGTGTCTGGTTTGATCGCAGGGCTCGTTTCCGTTTTCACACGGGTTTGATTATACAAAACGCGCATAATCCACCCGATTTGTCCGGAATTTCCGTAAAAAGTTCGTTTTTATCAATATCATTCAAAAATATGATATTTGACCACTTTTGACATTTTGACATACCAGTCAGTCCGTTAAACACAAAACTGCCGGTTTCGTTAAAACAATTATAATTTAAATCTTTGATTAATCATAACTAAATATGTACTTATATATAAATTATGTAAATTTTTGTAAAAATACATGAAGACATGGAGAATTTTATAAAAATATTTTCAGAAATTTTATGATTAATTATTTATTTATAAAAATTCATTTAATAGGTTATAATCGTGTAATAAATGGCCCGTTTATATCAAACGACCTTTGAAAAATCCGATAATTTTTAAAAATGGCCTCAATGTTATTACATAGTCCCTGCAAAATTTCCAGAACCTAACTCTTTTGACAAAATGCCTTTCTGTGCGTTTTTCTGCTGTTAAAATTCGGTTAAACCATGATTGCACAAACCATACTTAGGCATTTCCAATGATTCCCAACCTTACCAGTGATCTTACCATCACATATTAAACTCCAAAACCAAGTTTCATAATTTTTCAATATGTTTAGCTATTTTTCCCAAATAAACGCTCATAATCGGAAATAAATTCACCAAATATTCTCCGTTTATCGAAAAATTACCAAATTTGAACAGGGACTCATTTATATAATCCCTAATGTTCCTGCAAGTTTTCACAAGCTAACAACAAGCACGTCACAACCTAATACTAAACAGCCCCTAAACGAGTGTTACGGGTTTACCTTGTCGGTTTTCGATGAGTTTTGCTAGTTTAAACGATTCTCCGGGTCTCGGGTTGCAAACTCAGTATATCTACATATCATATAACATCAAACCAAGCATAAATCATCCATGTAACAGCCTTGATAATTAGGGTTTCGGTTTTGGGTTCAAACCGAACTTTCTAACCGTAAAAACGTTGTATTCATGTTCTAATCCGCGTTTTTGACCAAAAAAGTATATGTTCCTGGTTTGAAACATGTTTAACATCAAAACATGGTTTTACTTGATTTTTAGGGTTTTTGGATGGTTAAACATGTTTAAAACTAACTAAAACATGTTTATATGTTAATTATACTTAATGAAATCAAGTTAAAAATGATGAAATGATCAAAATACCTAGAGTTTTGAAGGAAAGTTGATAGAGCAGAAGTTGGAGCTGCTTGGACTTCAAACTTTTATGAGTTATAATGAATAAATATGCTTAAGGTGTAAGTTATATAAAGAAAATGTGTGGTACGGTGGCTGTTCCGATCGGAGCAAAGAAATGGCCCTTAATGGGCTGTTTTGGGCCATTAATCTGATTATACAAGCCCAAACATGAAAAGCCCACTTCAAATTTAGTTCGGGTTCGGTTTTTCGCAAGAAAATTAATTCGGGTGTGAGAAATAGCGCAAAAACGAGTGTTTTTCAGCTTATTTTTGTAAAATAAGAAAAACGTACTGACTCGTTGTAAAATTCCAAAATATTTTCACGGATTGCTTAAAACATGTCATATAAGTGTTTTATAAATCTTTTTCGGCTTAACGGATGCTACAATGCTTGTTTTGATATTAACGATTGCGTTTAAGCTTATAGCGTATCGATAAACGAAACCTTTTTTGTTTAAAGAGTTTTAAACGTACTGGGGCCTAAATATCAGTATGTTAGCCTCTATAACATATATATAACTCGTATATGACCCCTCAGTATGTATACGGGTCATAATTAGTATCGGTTGGTTACTCGTTTAAGCACTACGAATTAACCGATTTATCGTTTACTTGTTACGTAATGAATATAGTGTACCTCGTTTTATCGCGAATGTCACACTAATGGATTGAATGACTTCAAGACACCGGTTCCTAAATATGACACGACTAAGGATCACTCGGGCTCACTGGATTACCTCTCGGTCTCAATCAACAAGCCTAAATTACTCAAAATCGCCTAAAAGGACCAAACCGGGAAACAATTGCTAACGTGTTCTAATGCTAGATCACCTCTCGGTCTCACCAACACTCGACCCTAATGGCAATGAATACTACACAACCAAGGATAGAGGAACAATTCAACTTAAACTAAAATAGATCAACTAGTCACTAAAAACACCTAAACCTGACTAGAAAACAAACTCGCTCTCTCGCAATCCTTATTCTAGCATATAAAGGCAATGAGATGACCCTAACTTCCTATCACCTCTCGGTCTCAAAGAAGGTTTCTAACCGCTGTACTTTAATCAATTAATCATGCAACAAAACCCTACGGTTGTTCCTACCGCAAACAAACCCTAAACACCAAGTCTAGAATCAAACAATGCATCGATCAATTAACACAAAACTAATCAACCAACACACGAGGTTTATGCAATGAATCCCCAAAATTTCCAGCCCTTAAACACAACCTATTTCATGTCTAAATCAAACTTTACAATAACAAATCAAGTCTATAAATCAAACAATCCATAAAACCTATCAAACACTAACAAGAATCATCATTCCTAGGTAGAACTAACAAGTTTAGCCGAGCATATTTTTTGGACAGCAGCAAACACTTAACAAAATCATCATTAAACTCATACCAATCATCATAATAATCATTAAACGATCAATAACAATCATTTACATTTCAATCTCTAACACAATTATAAAACAAATTAACAATTGATCAAGAAAATAAAGTGTTATGAACAAAGTAATGAATGAAGGATATGCAGATGATCCGGGCTGCTGTTTGCTGCTGTAATATGATGGTAAACGATCACCGATGCTTGTTCTTCCTTCCCTAGCCGCCAAGACACCAAGACCTAGCTTGCAAAAAACTTTTTTCTCTTTTTTTTCTTCTGCCCTGGTCCAATCGTAGGTAAGGCTGTCCTCTAGGGTTTTTTCTTTTTTTTATATTATGTTATAATATGAAACTTGGGCTTTTTCATGTTGTAGACGGGCCGGGATTTGAGTTTTACTTGAAAACGTATGCGTAAAAGGCTCGTAAACTGCTCCAAAAGTCCGGTTTTCTTCAATCTTTCACCCATATCCTACAAAATAAAGATTAATATGTAAAAGCTATCTAAAACAAGTTAAAACATAAAATGTAATACAAAAACGTAGATAAAAGGTGCAGAAAATACGTGTGTTTTACAACACATCAAATAACATCATCTCTCACGAACAAAAACAACAATATTGAAGCAACAAGCTGATTTGTTGTAAAACACACTTATTTTCCACACCTTTTATCTACGCACTACATTATATTTTATGTGTTTTAACTCGTTTTAGAGAGGTTTTACATATTAATCTTTATCTTGCAGGCTATTGATGAAAGATTGAAGAAACCGAGCTTCTTTAGCATTTTACGAGCCTTTTACGCATACGATTTCAAGAAACAACTCAAGGCCCGGCCTGATTACATGTTATACAAGCCCACGTCTTACACTAATCAAGATATAAAAAAAAAATTAAAAACCCTAGAGCTGGAAGAAAGTTCTGATCGGCAATAGCAGCAATGAGAAAGAAAGGAAAAAAGTTTTGTGGTGGCTAGGGTTGGTGTCTTGGCTGCTAGGGAAGGAAGAAGAAGGCAAGGACAAGTCTCGGGATCATTCACCATCGATTTTTACAGCAAGAAGTAGCCCGGAATCATCCGATATCCTTACATCTTTTTCATTGTTTATACACTTTGATTTTCTTTCTTAATTGTTGATTTGTTTTGCAATTGACTGAAAGATTGAATTGTTTATGATATTTGTTGATCATTGAATGCTTGAATTGATGTTTGAGATGAGTTATACAATGGTTTTATTAAGTGTTCATGGCTGTCCAAATACGATTAGAGGATAAACTTGTTAGTTCTACCTAGGAATGATGATAATTGTTAGTGTTTGATGAGCTTGTTGGATTGTTTGATTAATAGATGTTAATTGTTATTGTAAAGTTTGATTTAGACATGAAATAGGTTGTGTTTAAGGGCTGGAAATTTTGGTGATTCACTGCATAAATCCGCTTGCGTTGGTTGATTAATTTTGTGTTGATTGATCGATGCATTGTTTGATTCTAGACTTTGTGTTTAGGGTTTGCTTGCGGTAGGTACAACCGTAGGGTTTTGTTGCATGAATTTGAGGTTAAAGTACAGCAGTTAGGCACCTTCTTAGAGACCGAGAGGTGATAAGAAGTTAGGGTTGTCTCATTGCCTTTGCAAGCTAGAATAAGAATTGCGCGAGAGCGAGTTCGTTTCTTGTCAGGTTTAGGTGTTTTGAGCGACTAGTTGATATATTTTGGTTTAAGTTGAATTGTTCCTCTATCCTTGGTTGTGTAGTATTCATTGCCATTAGGGTCGAGTGTTGGTGAGACCAAGAGGTGAGTCAACATTAGAACACGTTAGCAATTGTTTCCTGGTTTGGTCGTTTTAGTCGATTTTGAGTAGTTTAGGCTTATTGAGTGAGACCGAGAGGTAATCAAGTGAGCCCGAGCGATCCTTAGTCGTGTCATCTTTAGGGACCGGTGTCTTGATGTCATTCAATCCATTAGCTTGTTTGGCCTACAGTTTGATTCAGACCTAGGTAGACGTTTTTCTTCATCCAGAATCAACATAGTTAGTTTGTCGTTAAGTTTCTATTTTTGGTAACTTTTGTCAGTTAGTCTAGTTTGTCCATAAGTTATTAAAAATCAATTAAATATTATTCTTAGGTAGGTCTTGTCTAGGGGTAGTGATCATTAGCGTTCTGACGTGTCCACGTGTCCGATACTCGGACTTCCTAGGTCTATGCTACTTGTGATCGGTACACTTGCCGGTTGTGTGTGGTTTTAGGATTTTCGTTTTAGTATAAAGCTTAGTTGTGAGGGTTATCCGACGCACATCACAAGCATCCCCACACTTTTTTAAAACCATAGCTCATCAACCATCTCATAAGCAACTCTAGAATGTAACAGCCTAGCTACCGCCGTGCCATAATATTGTCCGCTTTGGACGAGACGTACCACCATCACCTCACGGATTTGCTTTTGGTTGCTCAGGTGATGACTTCCCAGGAGGTCATCTTTCCTGATACTGCTCCCACCTGAGCACGCTTAACTATGGAATTCTTCTCTCATCCACTACCATTAAGGGCCCAAAACGCGTTATGATAGGGAAGGTATCCACCTCCTTATAAAGAAGACTTTGTTCTCCTTCCCAATCGATGTGGGATGTCACAATCCACCCCCTTAGGGGTCCAGCATCCTCGCGGGACCAGGCACCACCAGTCCAAACCTGTCTCTGATACCATCTGTAACAGCCCAGCTACCGCCGCACCATATTATTGTCCGCTTTGGCCGGGACGTACCACCATCGCCTCACGGATTTGCTTTTGGTTGCCCAGGTGAAGAGTTCCTAGGATGTCACCCTTCCTAATACTGCTCCCACCTAAGCACACTTAACTATGGAGTTCTCCTCTCATCCACTACCATTAAGCGCCCAAATGCGTTATGATAGGGAAGGTATCCACCTCCTTATAAAGAAGACTTTTTTCCCCTTCCCAACCGATGTGGGATGTCACAGAACCGGACCCTTTTGATCTCCCCATGCCACGCAGCCACCCAATGGTGGCTCACTGCACAGTGCGGAGCCCTTGTTTTTTCCCCATGCTACGTGGCCAGATCCTTATCCCTTGTCGCGCGGCGCGATGAAGCTTATTTTCTAGATTATTCTAGGTTTTGTGCCCTTGATCACTATATAAACATCATTAAGCTGAACCTGGAGGAGATCAGACGATAATCAGCCATCGTGGAAGAAAATTAAGCTAAAGATTGAAGGTTTTTGAAGCATTGTAAGGCACAGAATCATACGGTGAAGCGCCTATCATTTAAGACAGAAGACTACAGGTTTTATCATCATTAATCTTTCGTTCTTTGTTGTTTTCCACCATGAATCCCAACGTTGTTATTTTGTTTGATTTTATAATGCTTGGCTAAAACTTTTAAGACTACCAAGGCTGTTGTTACTTTTTGTTATGGTTTTGTGAATCAGTAAAAGTTTGATTTTGTTTAATCGATGCATATGTGTGCTTGGTTTTATTTGGTGAATTATGTTTTTTCAAATAGTCTTTGGTGATCATCTGCCATATAATAGGATTCTGTTAGGTCATTTACTGTATATTGTTGATCAGTTTGTGATTAATTTATAATATCATAGAAACAATATCATTTATCAAATAAATAAATGTGTATAACTAACCTAAAAAGATGTAAGGTGATAGGTTTTTTGATAGGTCTTGGTTGATTACTATTGCTAGATTAAGTTCTTCATAAGGAGTCCATCTAGGTTTGATTTTTCAGCGCTATCTATTAATGTCGAATGAATTTGTTAAACTGCCTTTGATTTCCACACTATAAGGTAGGATTTCGTATGAAGGTACTCGTTTATAATTAATTAGATAACCGTTAAGAGGTTTAACTTCAAAACCAGTGTTCTTAAGAATATAATAGAAATCCATAGGTGCCTTATTGAGAAGGGTTAAGGGCATTGTTCGGGTTTTCTTTTAATAACTACTTTCTTATCTCGGTTCCATAACAAAGGATTTTCCAATTATTTGACAACTGAACATTATGGATTCTAGACTAGGTGGTTTTTCATCGTCATCTGATTTAGAATCTACTTAATTGTCTTTGTTTTTTTACTTGTTTTTCTTAATTAATTGAAAATTAGTTTTCATTAAACCCTCCTTAAAATAATAATATTTAAATAGTTGTGTCAGTTAGTCGAGTCTAATTAGTTAATTTAAATAGTTTAAAGAGTCTTGTGGGTTCAATATCCGGACATACTTGGCTTTACTAGAGTCGAACAGTTCACTGGCGGGTGAGTAGTTTAGTTTAGTTTTAGAGAATCTAGAGTATTACTTAGTGTCTAGATTGGCTTAATTTAGTTAATAATTATTAGACTACTTTTAGCACATAATTAAACTATTACAAAATACGATTAATAAAGAACGAGACGACTTCTGATGTATCAACAGACTCCCCCTCGTCTCGAGCCTTCTTTTCAAGGGTCTCAAATTGCCCAAAAGTTAATGAAACCTTGTTAAAAGCATTCGAAAATTTTAGTTGTTAGTTTATACGTCTATCGCTTTCGTCTTTTTCTGATGAAGGTTACAATGGTTGCGGTTCTAACACATCTAACGATACGAGAAACAAAGGCTGGAATAGAAAGTTATGTGCGAAACAGTTTTCCGAAGTATAAGTTTCTAGAGAGTATAAGCTTTTCGGAGAGTATAAGTACTAATACGCCAGATAAGTTCAAACTTCCGTATAAATAGGAATTTTGACATATTCATTCACAACTTTTTGGTCCAGTAAGTACATGTACTAATATTTGTCACATCTTGTTTGTAAACATTATAAACCATGATATATATATATATATATATATATATATATATATACTAGGCGGGTGCCCGCGCGATGTAGCGGGAAAGACATACCTTGGTAATCATGTAACAAGTTTATGCATGTTCGTTGTTTGATTTAAAACCATAAAACCATTCAAGCTGGTCAATGGCTTGATTTCATGGTTGAATTTTTTCATTAACTTTTGGCCGGTCGTTTTCGGTTTTCGACGAAAACCCGTTGCTATAGTTATACCCACGGTTTAAGTTTGGCCTTCACACTTTTTGTGAGTTGATTTTATTGCTTTGTTTTCGTAATATGAGTTGTATGAGTGGAGGACTGAATTTGTACTTTCAGAATTTATAAACAAAAACAGAACATGGGTTGTACTTTAGAGCATATTTATGTGTTTAAACAATTTATTGATTTATAGTTACATATTTGAATTGTATATCAATGCTTTAGTGACTTGCACATTAAAAACCGTACCTCGGTACTGAATAAATTTTATATGGAAACGTAGACAAAATAAGTATGATGCATCGGTAAGCTCTGTTTTTCCTTGAACGTAATATATTTAGAGAGATAGAAGAAAAATAATAAAATATATAAACCTGGCAAATACATGAGTAAAGATGTGGGGTAAAAGTTGTAACAATTTCTTAAATTTACAAAAGGTTAGTACAGTTTAAGTGCCAATTTTGTAACTATTTTCAAACAAATTGAATTTACATAGAACATATTTTGTAGTGAACAACTTTTCCCATATGCTACATGCTTTATAGGGTGTACATAAAGCTTTGAATATTGTAAATTACTTAAAAACCTAATGTCTTAATTTGCCCATGAGTACTACATTATATATAGTACAGATGGATGGTCGTGCGATGCGACGGGGAACGAAAATTCTAGTAATCATGTAAAAATTACGTATGTTCAAGGTTCGTTTGAAACCTTAAAAACGTTTAAACCAAGCATCACTTTTGGTCAGCTGGTTTCAGAATGTTCAAACCATAGTAAACGGTTTTATTTGTGCATTATACTAAAGATTGGCCATATAAAACTAAGCCGGTCGGTAAACTTATTATTGAAGCTCAATGTGTGAAACCAAACCATTAGTAACGTTTCAGCTTGAATTTTCAACGATTTAGTTTCACTTTTCAATGAATAAATATGAACCGACGGTTTGACTTATTGCTTAAATTAGAAGCTATTAAATCGAATTGTGAACACCCATACGAAACATCCTAATTTTAATTGGAATAAACTATCGCAATACCATACCCAAATTAAAGACAATAAAATGCTCATTTTTATGGTGTAATTTTCATAACAAAATACTAACATATGAAAAAGTTACGGCCGTTGGAAAATCGTTGGTGGAAAGTCGGTTAACAATTAAATTTAAAAGAAATACATTGGTAAAGATGAAGGCCCAAAGTTGTAACTATTTTTTAAATTTACAAAAGTTGAGTAAAGTTGAGGGGATAATGTTGTAACTATTTATAGGCATATTTTTTAATGGACAAGTTTGGCCTTATCTTACATGCTATATAATGTGTGCATTATGCATTATAAGTTGTAAATTACTTAAAAAGAGGTGTGTTAATTTGCCCATGACTTAAGTATTATATATAGTATATAAATAGATAGATAGAAGAAAAATAAGAAAATTTATAAACCTGCCAAATACATGAGCAAAGAAGAGGGGTAAAAGTTGTAACAATTTCTTAAATTTACAAAAGTTTAGTAAAGTTTAAGTGCCAATTTTGTAACTATTTTCTAACAAATTGAATTAACGTAGAACATATTTTGTAGTGGACAATTTTGCCCCTATGCTACATGCTTTACAGGGTGTACATAAAGCTCTAAATATTGTAAATTACTTAAAAACCTAGTGTCTTAATTTGGCCATGAGTGCTACATTATATATAGTTTAGACGGATGGTCGTGCGATGCGACGGGGAACGAAAATTCTAGTATTCATGTAAAAATTACGGATGTTCAAGGTTCGTTTGAAACCTTTAAAACGTTTAAACCAATCATCACTTTTGGTCAGCTAGTTACAGAATGTTCAAACCATAGCAAACGGTTTGGTTTATGCTTTATACTAAAGATTAGCCATATAAAATCGGGACGGTGGGTAAACTTTCTATGGATGCTCAATGTGTGAAACCAAACCATTAGTAACGATTCAGTTTGAATTTTCAACGATTCAGTTTCACTTTTCAATGAAAAAATATGAACCGACGGTTTGACTTATTGCTTAACTTAGAAGCTGTTAAAATCGAATTGTGAACGCCCATACGTAACATCCTAATTTTAATTGGAATAAACTATAGCAATACCATACCCAAATTAAAGACAATAAAATGCTCATTTTTATGGGGTAATTTTCTTAGAAAAAAAAATACTAGCATATGAAAAAGTTACGGCCGTGGGAAAATCATCAGTGGAAAGTTGGTTAACAATTAAATTTAAAAGAAATACATTGGTAAAGATGAAGGTTCAAAGTTGTAACTATTTTTTAAATTTACAAAAGTTGAATAAAGTAGAGGGGGTAATGTTGTAACTATTTATAGACATACTTTTTAATGGATAAGTTTGCCCTTTTCTTACATGCTATATAATGTGTGCATTATGCATTATAAGTTGTAAATTACTTAAAAAAGAGGTGTCTTAATTTGCCCATGACTTATGTATTATATATAATATAGATAGAGATAGATAGAAGAAAAATAAGAAAATATATAAACCTGGCAAATACATGAGTAAAGATGAGGGGTAAAAACAATTTCTTAAATTTACAAAAGGTTATAAAAGTTTAAGAGCCAGTTTTGTAACTATGTTGTAACAAATTGAATTTATATAGAACATATTTTATACTGGACAACTTTTCCCTATGCTACATGCTTTATAGGGTGTACATAAAGCTTTGAATATTGTAAATTACTTAAAAACCAAGTGTCTTAATTTGCCCATGGGTGCTACATTATATATAGTATAGACGGATGGTCGTGCAATGCGACAGGCAACGTAAATTCTAGTAATCATGTAAAAATTACGGATGTTCAAGGTTCGTTTGAGACCTTAAAAACGTTTATACCAATCATCATTTTTGGTCAGCTGGTTTTAGAAAGTTCAAACCATAGCAAACTGTTTGGTTTATGGCCATATAAAACCGGGTCGGTCGGTAAACTAATTATTGAAGCTCAACGTGTGAAACCAAACCATTAGTAACGATTCAGTTTGAATTTTCAGTGAAAAAATATGAACCAATGGTTTGACTTATTGCTTAACTTAGAAGCTGCTAAAATCGAATTCTGAACACGCATAGGTGACATCCTAATTTTAATTAGAATAAACTATAACAATACCATACCCAAATTAAAGACAATAAAATGCTCATTTTTATGGTGTAATTTTCTTCAAAAAATACTAACATATGAAAAACTTACGGCCGCTGGAAAATCGTTAGTGCGAAGTTGGTTAAAAATTAAACTTAAAATAAATACATTGGTGAAGATGAAGGTCCAAAGTTGTAACTATTTTTTAAATTTACAAAAGCTGAGTAAAGTTGAGGGTGGTAATGTTGTAACTATTTAAAGTGTTGGGTCGGATTTATGATAAGGAAGATTGGAATCTTCTCAACCTCCTCAAAAAACGGCTAAGTATGGACTTCGACCAAGCATAGACGATCGAGCATGGTGTTACTAAGTGTTAAGGCTTTGAGCAATCTACACTTCAACGAGCAAGAGTATTCTTCTATCGAGCATGGATTGCCAATCTAGCAAACAACTTGATCATACAAATTTTAACCAAGTGTTAATAGCACAGGATGATCGAGCACATGGGGACAAGCATGGAAGCAATAAGAAGATGTCAAGTTATCAAAGAAAGGACTTCGAGCACAGTTCAGTTTCCGAGCAAGATTTACATCCGAGCATGCTAAAGATTGCTGAATAAGTATAACTAAAGACATCAAGAAGAATGAGCTTGCTCGATGGACTAGTTCGAGCAAAGCATGGACTAGTCAAGAAGGATGAAGTCTGCTCGAAGGGAATATATTCACTGAAGATTTTCTAAGTAATGTATGCTCGAGGACACTCATCGAGCATACCTAGCATAGTGAGTTTGCTAGAGCAAGACCGTTATCTTGCTCGAGGGCTCAACACTTGTATTATTTTGTATTTCATTATGTAATGATTAGAAACTTCTAGAAGGAATATCAGGGTCTATAAATAGGGGTCCTAGGTTTCCGTTTAAGACACGGATAACGACACATACAATACCAGAAACATTCCAAAAGAATATTCTATTTGTTTCCTCGTACAGCCGCCGCCGCCGCCGTCACACACGAAATCCAAGACATTCTTTTCACTGTTCCATTAATGATATATTAAATACAGTGAATCTTTGTCTTTCAATAAGCCTTTATTGATTATCTATTATTGTTTTGTGTTTGCTATTTTCACTTCTTCATTCCCACTCGTTGGATATCCTGATTCCGTCCGGATATTCAACAGGCCGTTGGGTAATCGAGTAGGTGTCTTCTTGTTTACCTTTTCGATGGTTTCCCCCAACTCCCGGTCCTGACAAGTGGTATCAGAGCTTGAGTAAGCTCGCTGAAGGACATAGGACAGAAGGTTGTTAAAATGCTTGAAGCTTTACTCTGCTTTCATTACTGCAAATTCCAGATCTGCTAAAATATAAGACCAAGAAGTCTCCACAAACAAGATTCCAAGACTGCTAGGGCAAAAAAACTTCATCAAATGGAAGGTGCTCTTTGAAGCAGATGTAAACTATAATGACCCCGAGCTCTGGACTTCCATCACTGAAGGAAACTACGTTCCTTCAACAGCTGCAAATAACACTACCACCGTTGAGCTAAAAATGAAGAAACAGGATGATAAAGCTTTGTGTATGCTGAAGTTAGGGCTTTCTTGGGAGATTTTGACAACTGTAAATCATCATAAGACTGCAAAGGATATGTATGATGTAGTTATCGAAATGTTTGAAGGGAATACTGAATTAAGGGACATCAAGAATGATAGACTGAAGCAGCAACTAGACAGGTTCAAGTTTAAGGACAGTGAAAGACTGAAATCAGTGTTGCAGAGATTTATAACAATTGTGAACGACATAAGAAAGACTGATTTGCAGATCTCTACTTTGAGCTGAACAAAAAGCTTCTATCATCTTTTTCCGATGAATCCCATCAAGTTTATCAAAGAGAAAGCTAGTTTTCCCAATTTTAAGTTGGATGATGTGATTGCCTTTCTCAAGGCTGCAGAACATGAGATGATTGAAAATCATATGATTCGAGAGGATAAGACAAGCTTTCAAGTTAACAATGCTCTTGTAGCACCAATGGGCAACCTCTCAATCAAGAACCAGAAGCCTATCATTGAGGAACCATCAGAAACAAGATCAACTTGCAGTGGTCAATCAAGATTCAATGTTCAGCTGATCGAAGATGACACTCCCTCTACAGCAAATGGACAACCAACATTCATACAACACAATCCAAATCATGAAGCAGACTACCAAGCCTTGTTCTCCATGTTTACCGAGTCATATCATGCCTTTGTGGCCAAGAATCCGATAAACACAAGCATTGTGCAAGAAGATGTAGAACAAATAGATGCTGATGATTTAGAGGACATGGACATAAAGTGGCAAACAGCCAAACTAGCAGTAAGAAGTAAAAGGTAGTATAACAGGACTGGTAGAACAAGCTTCAATGGACCAAACGAAAGAATCGGCTTTGACAAATCAAAGGCCATCTGCTATAATTGTCAACAACCAGGACATTTTGCTAGAGAATGTAACATGCCAAAGCAGGCTCTCAATCAAGTAAACCAAAATCAATTCTACCAGAGCCAGAATAAGAATTTCCAGCAACAAATAAATCAGATCACCAACCAAAACCCCTATCAGAATCCGAACAGACTCCCTCAAAAACCATTTCAACCTCAAAGAAACAATCAAATGCAGGTTCACACAAATCAAAACAGAAGTAATCAGAACAATGTGAATCAGTAGAGAGATCAGAGAAATGTTGCTGTAACCAAGGTGCCATTTGATTGGAGCAATCATGCAGCTGAAACGGAAAGGCAAATGTTGCATTTATGGCCAAAGTGCATGACAAGGCTGAATCTTCAAATGCTGAGGTACAATCTGATATATCAATTTCTGATCTTCTTATTACCATTGATGAATTAAATCAGGAGATTGGAAAATGGAAAACTGATTATGGGAGAAAGGAAGTCTTCTTGAATGTCTATGAAGCAAGTGAAGCAACTTATGAAAGTCAAATCAAGGGGCTTGAAGAGTATTGTATGATGGCATACCAAACCCAGTCCAG
Source organism: Bidens hawaiensis (assembly GCF_021521415.1). Taxonomy (NCBI): domain Eukaryota; kingdom Viridiplantae; phylum Streptophyta; class Magnoliopsida; order Asterales; family Asteraceae; genus Bidens; species Bidens hawaiensis. The sequence continues at coordinate 815,917 of NW_027491611.1, read as the reverse complement.
AATGTCAATTGAAATTGAAGGGTTGAAGAAGATGTGTGCGGAAGAGAAAATGAAGAATGCTAAATTACTAATTCCAATGGAATTCTTGAAGAACCTTGTTTCTACAGGAAATTTAGAGGGTTATGTTGATAAAATGACTGAGAAAGAGAAGTATAAAAAGGTGCCACCACCTTTTTGTGCTAGCTACCCACTGAAAGTAGACAAGGAGAGCAGAAATGAATATCTTAAGCAATTCAAAAATGTCTTTGATGATAAGGCTGAGTTTGTGACGCAATATGCTGATGTATTTGTGGACAAGAATGGAGAGTTTGCAGTGAAGCAGAGTGAGGAGCCAGAGACTGAGAAGAATGAAAAATTGGTATGACAGAAAAAGAAGTGGAGTATGTACTCCAGTGAAGACAATAATTGCAGTTGTGGAAGCTCTAAGTCATCTAAGGGCAAGAAGAACAAAAGTTCAAGCAAAAAGAAAAGTGAAAAGATTCCTCTTCTAACAAAGATGACTCCAAAGATGGAAAAACACTATGAGAAGATGAGAAGAGAACATGTGGTGTTTGACATATGTGCAAGACCACAATCTGAAATCAAGAAAAGAACAGAAGAAACTGTGAAATCTTCCTATGATTAATCACATCCTCCAATCTATCCTGTCTTCTCAAACCATAAACTTTTTGACATTGGAGACGTGGAGTATGTTCAAATGAGAAGATCTGTTGGAAATGAAAAGGGAAGCAGTTTAAGAACCCATTCCAAGTTCAAGCCTGTTGTATTTGTCAAAGAAAAATATCATCTGGAGCCTGATTTAAACAAACCAATCAAGCTGGATTTCAGCAACACTTTGTGTCCTAAAACCTCTTTAGGCTTTGACTTCACCAAACCTAGTGACAAAATTAAGGACAAGCCATTGCTTGAAGACATGGGGAGTTATGCAAAGGTCTGGTGCAACAAGTGTGATGCCTATGATCATCACACTGACTCTTGCTGGTTTGAAGAGGAAGAGTTTGTTGTTCCAAACGTGGTGTGTGGTTTTGATATGAAGGGATATAAGAAAATGTATCAAAGATACTTAAATAAAGAAAAAGGAAGCTTAGATGATGAAGAGAAAATATCAGTGCTAGAGAGGAGACTAAAACTATTCTTGAGGATCAAGGATGAAGAGAAAGTGTCTAGCAAACCTGCAAAGAACAGAAGGTCAAGTGACAAAGGAAAAGAAAAAATCAGACTTGGTGTTCTTAATGGGGATGAGAAATTTCTGATGAAGCAGGGCTATGAACCAATAGGGTTCCAATGGAAGACTAAAGAGGAGGTGACTGAAAAGAAGATCTATGTGATTGAGCAAACTGAAGAATTAATCAAATCACAAGTTGTGAAGAATGGGTCAAATTCAGACATAGAAGAAGAATGTGAAGTTGTGTATGAAAATCCATTTCCAGTTCCAATTCCAACTCCTAATGAATCTTCAAAAGATACTGAATTACAAACTGATGCAGTTTGTGACTCGGATTCCAACTAATTCTGTTTTATATGTTTGTGCAGGAAAAATCCTTCAACAACAATGATTTATGGTACATGGACAGTGGATGTTCCAGGCACATGACCTGTGACAAGAGTGCACTAATAAATTATGAAAGGAAATATGATGGGCCAGTTACTTTTGGGAGTGATGAGAATGGAGGGAAGATAGTTGGAAGAGGAACACTCACCAATGGCAAGGTATCCTTTGAGAATGTTCTACATGTTGAAGGACTTCAATTCAATCTGTTGAGTATTTCTCAAGTATGTGACAAAGGATACAAGGTAGCCTTCAATGATGAACATTGTCGGATTTTGAAGCCTGAGTTTGTGATTCCAACTGAAATGATAATGATGATGGCTCCAAGAAATGGCAACCTCTATGAACTAAGAATGAATACTACAACTTCAAGAGGTGGTTAATGCTTTGTTTTCAAAGCAACTGAAAATAAAACCAACCTATGGCATAGGAAGATGTGTAATGTGAATTTTAAGAACATGAACAAACTTGTAAAAGGTGACATGTAGTTGGCCTTCCCACAAGAGAGTTCAAATTGGAAGAAAAATGCACATCCTGCCTAAAAGGAAAACAACACAAATCCTCACACAAGAGCAAAATGATAAACACCATTGTTGAGGTCTTGGAACTGTTACACATGGATCTATTTGGTCCTGTAAGTGTTCCAAGTATTGGGAAGAAAAGATATTGCCTGGTGATCACTGATGATTATTCATGGTTTACTTGGGTATACTTCATGGGTAGCAAAGATGAAACCCCAGACCTGTTCAAATCCTATTTGCTAAAGATGGAAAATCAGCTTGAGAGGAAGGTGAAGGTCATTAGAAGTGACAATGGGACATAATTCAAGATTGGAATTATGGATGAATTCTACACTTCTAAGGGAATCTTTCAACAATACAGTGCACCAAGAACTCCTGAACAGAATGGTGTTGCAGAAAGAAGAAACAGAACATTGATTGAATCTGCAAGGACCATGATTGCTGATGCAAATTTGCCAGTCACTTTTTGGGCATAAGCAATCAACACTGCATTTTATGTGCAAAACAGGGTTCTACTGAACAAGGCTCAAAACAAGACTCCATATGAAGTTATCTTCAAAAGAAAGCCTTATGTGAAGTTCTTGAAGCCTTTTGGATGCAGATGTTCACTGTTGAATACAAAGGACTATCTAAACAAATTCCAGTCAAAATCACTGGAATGTTTCTTTGTGGGCTACTCATCTCATTCAAAGGCTTATAGAGTCTATGTGAAGGAGCACATGGTGGTCATTGAATCATCAGATATAATATTCAATGAAAACCATTATGTGGCTTGTATGAATCATCTAGTGTTTCGAGCATGAATCTTACATTCAAGCATACTAATGAAAATTTGTTGTTAAGTGTTTAGAGCATGCATCTTACTTACGAGCACTTAAAATGAAGTGAATAGTAATGTATGTGTTTCGAGCATGACCTATCTGATTCGAGCATGACCTGAAAATTTGCTTTTTAAGTGTTCCGAGCATGCATTATATTTTTGAGCATTAGATATGACCTGAAAATCATTATGTTTCGAGCATGTTTGCATGATTGCATGATTGCATGGTAGGAAACATTTAAGTGTCTCGAGCATAGAAGTGTTCAGAAGGTGTTGGCATGAGAGTTCGAGCTTAAGGAAATGGATCACTTTGTTAAGTAGTTAGGGCAAATTTGTGGACTAGACACTTAGGTTGTGAGTTCGAGTACAGGCATAGGAATGATTTAATATGCTAAGGCTTTCGAGCATAAGGGTGCATCGAGCACATTGAGCTTTTGCACTCTAAGTTAGTCGAGCAAAGGCTGTAACAATTAAGAATGCATCTCGAGCATAGGCCATTTTCAGGATATATATTTCTAAGTATTTCGATCATGATGTATAATCGAGTAAGGTTCGATTACTGGTGTGTCAGAAATTTGTATTTACTAAATTTTGATTAGTATAATCGAGCATACTATACCTCGAGTATGACTTAATACTCGAAGCAGGTACTATGATGATCAATAGAAATTTGGCTAAGGCATTGAGCACAAGTCTAGTCGAGCAATCTGTCTCGAGTACACTAGTGATGATGGACGGAATATTCCAAGTACATCGAGCAAAGGTGGTACTATGTACTCATGTACAGAGGGAGCCAGCTGCTAATTTAGCTGTATGCTCGAGCAAGGGAGGTACATTAAATTTGAATTAAATGACAACTGTCGTGCACTAGACGACAAACCAAGGTACTGTACCACCCAAACGTTAGGTATAAAAGGGGGACTTAGAAACTTTTTCACATATTTCTTCCTCTTTTAAACCTAACCACAAAAACCCTCTTGCTCGTGCTATCTTCCTCTTGCTCGATTGCTCTATTACTTGCTTGATTTTACTTGGATTACTGCCATTAGCTCTGTTTCGACTTCGGTAAGACATCGTTATTCGATTATCGTTGCACCGATTTTGAAATTAGGGTTTCAAATTGATTTACCGACTAACTGTTTACTTGTTCTTGCAGGTACGCATATTACTACGGAACAGGTTATTGGAGATGCCATTAATCATCTATCTATTCTCATATATTAGTTCTGCAACTTTGTGTACTGACAACTCTTCTTGTTTTTACAGAACTGATGGCCTTCAAATAAGAAAAGCGACATAATATGTGTGCTCAATTGAAGATAGACGATGACAACCGGGAGTTAGAGCCAATGATAAATTTTTTAACTCCAATCTTAGGGTGACTTTAAGTCAACCATTCCCATCTTCTGAACCGTATAAGGTCCCATCTCTTGACACTGCTGACTCTGAACCGTTCTCTGAGCCCGCCCTAAAGCCAGTCCAGGAAACTCCACCATCTAGCCCAAATCTATATTATATTGTTTGTGAGAATGCAAGGCTTGAATTGGAGAATATCATGTTGAAAGAACAAAATGCCATATTGACTACAAGAAACTCGGCATTGGAGGTAGCACTGACTGAAGCTTTATTGAAGATTCGAACCCTAGAGGGGCAGTTTGAGGTTGAGAAGACCTCAGATGCACCAAAACAGGGGGGAGAAACCTGAAGGTGCAGAAAGTTTAAAGGTGATTAGAGAGCTATATGAAAGCTCGGATGAGGAAGCTGTGGATGTTAGACCATCAAATGCTTTAAACATGATCAATCAAGCATATGATGATGAAGATTCGGATGATGAGGGGGAGAATAAAGAAGAAGAAGAAGAAGAAGAAGAAGAAGAAGAAGAAGAAGAAACTGAAGAAGAAATAATGAAAAGAAAAGAAAAGGGAAAGAGGATTGCATTTACTGATGATGATCTACATCCCCTACCCCAACAAAATGTTTAATCTGATGACATATTGCACAGAGAAAATATAATTGATCCAGACATAGCAGAAGTTGAATCTGTGAAGACTGCTATGAGATTGATAAATGAAGAGTTAGAGTCTTTGGTTCAAGAGGAAGAGGAGGAAATTCTTCAGGAAGTGCTTGAAGCACTGATAAAGATGAAAGAGAAAGAAGAGGAAGATGAGAGGATGAGGAAAGAAGCAGATGAGGCGATTAAGGCCACTTGGGATGCTCTAAGAGCAAATATGAATGTTGATGAACAAGAAAGTACACAAGCTGAAGAGCAAGTAACAACTAAGACTGACAAACCATTGGAAACTGAACTTAAACAACCTAAATCTGAACCTGTAAACACTGATATGGAAACTAACAATGATCAAGAAACTGGCTGGGATTGAGGGATGAGCCTGAGAAGGACGAGGGACCAAAGATGCCATGGAACGTATATGTCAAATTCATTGCACAATTGGTAATGATTAGAACATACTATGACATCCTACTACATCCTGAAGAGTACAGTCCGGAAACTGTGGATGCGGCAAGGAGGGCTCAAGAGGAGCAAAGACAAGAACAGTAGGAGAAAAGCCAATTATTGCTGACAGGCACATCTGAACCAATTATCAAAGAATTTTGTGACAAAAGATGACCATGATTCAGATGAGTCTATGACCTATGAATCAGTTGATTATGAAATTTTAATGGAAGGTCCAGAAGTTGAAATACATCAGTCTAGCTCTCCCACTCATGTTCAAACTGAATTGAAAAGAAAATCTACATCAGAAGTTGAAACACCAAAGTCCAAGAGACAAAAATCAATGAAGAAGATGATATACAAAATAAGGAAAGACAAATTAGAAGAAAGAAGGAGAGCTCAATCTAAAAAGAATGAACAACCAGTGATTGAGGCTCTTCACAATCTTGAAGAAGTAATTGACTTAGAAGAGTAGAATGAAGATAAGGAGGGGTCAAAGGAAAATGAACAGAAAGATTATCTGATCAGCCTGAACTATGATCTTAAGTATCTTCAAAGATTAACAAAAGAAGACATAGCCAGAAAAGCTGAAGGGTGGAGGACGTGGAAGTCTAGAAGAGAAGCTTTGATTAAACGCGGTCACGAGCCTGAATTCCTAAACTTGCAATCCTTTGATTCAATAGACAGACTTTACAGAAATACTCTTGTAGATGACATCTCAAACTATGTAAAGTAGGTATCAAAGAAGATGGTGGAGGGTGAAAAGGTTTTAAAGGAGTCTGACAGTTGTAAGAAGAGAACAGAAAAGAAGGAAACTGATGAAGCAGATTATGAAATGTTAAAGACTAAACGTAAAGATATCAAATTTCTTCAACTGTACGGCTATAGTTATTATTATTTGATAAACCTTTCTCCTGAAGAATTGAAAAGAAGAATTCAACAAATAAAGGACTCTCACAAAGATCAGGCAAGTCGAGAAAGATTTGAGAGAGAACATGAGTTAAAGATGAGATTACAGAGGGAAAGAGACGAGGCTAAAAAGAAAGAAGAAGAAGTGAAGAAATAGTTTGAAGACCCCAAAATGGTACAAACCTTAAAGGAAATTGTGATGGGAAGGGAAGGACTGAAGAACAGTTTGAAAACATGCCTTATGACCAACTAATCGACATATAAAACAGAGAGCAAAAGTTATATATGGAAACCCAGAGAAAACGACAAGAAGATATGAAGAGAGCAGAAGAAGAAGTAAGAGCTGAAATGATGAGTGCTCTTCACAAGAAAGGGGTTAGAATGTCAAGGTTGCTGATACAGACTGATGAAACTATAAAAAGATGGTATGAAGAAGAGGGGCTAGATAAAGTAAAGAAAACTCAGCAAGGGAGCTCGAGCCAAACCCTAAGGTCTAAGAGTGTGAGGCCCATGCCACTAAGGAACTTAAACTTGCCCACACATCTCTTCTTTGATAAACGATCCAAGACCTTGAGGGTTCTTACTGAAGATGAAGAAGAACATCTCATCATATTTAGAGATGACTTGAGAAACTTCACAAAAGAACAATTAACCAAGATGGTTGAATTGATATTGTATGGCAATCAAATCAGAAGTTAGCCATCTGGTCAGCAAAGAAATGATCTCTCAAGATTTATAAAAAAACAAGCAAAAAGGGGGTTCCCATTCTTGCAACAAAAGAGAAGAGAAATATGAAGCCAAGCAGAGAGGGAGAAAAGAAACAAGAGGATTAGTGAAGTGCACATCTCAGAACTCTCTCTCTTTGATACCAAGAAACGAAAGTCCGAAGCAAGCAGCTCACATGGAAAAAGGAAAACGTTGAAGGAGTGGTTAGCTATGAGGGAAGAGATGAGAGAACCAAACTCATTGGTTCAGATTAACATTCATCTCATATAATCAACATAATGATTCTATCTCATTGAGGAATGCAACGGGTATACCTATTGCAGTGATTAGACATGATGAGGATATTCAACTCATGCATCCTTAAGATCTCCAAGACTTAATTGATGCCGAACTTCCAATGGACGCCATCGATGCCGTGGAACTCGACATGATCAAACAAAGGGCAGCTCTCGTCAAAAGAATGATGGAAAGATCTGACAAAAGGAGCATGAGGAGGAGATAGCAGAACGGAGCTCAATGATGATTGATTTTATTTCTGTGTATCTTTTTAATTTTGTTTAACTTATGTTTTTGATGTAAAAATTTACTGTGTAATGCCCAAAAGGCAGAATTCCTAATTATGTAATGAAATGATGTCACACCCAGACTAGCACAATGCGGAAGCATAAAACGAGAATGTAACAGACACCTCTGGTATCAACACATTGTTTATAAAGAAACGTCACAAACTAATTTACAATATATTGCAATTCATTGTTCTATCATTGTTTTACATTCTAGGCGATACACACAAAACTAGTTCGTTAACTATACGACTTACTACTAACACCCTTGCTTCTATTCACATAGCATCGACCACACACCTTGGGCAAGTAACATATCACCAAATCATTCCGTTTAGGTACACCTGAAAAGCAGTTTAAAACAGGTCAACTAATAGAGTTGGTGAGTTTCACGAGTTTCAAGAAAACAATTATGAGTATTCACAAGTTAACACTTGTAATCATGATATAAGTATGTATGTATGTAAATGATGTAATTATGCTAAGCTACAGTGAAGCCTTGACTGTATGTGCTGCGTGCATCCATTTCCCACGTTCAATCAACCACTGTGGCTCCCCTTCCGCCCACAACATGCCCCGGTAGCTATGTCTAACATTACATAGCCTGTTTGTATAAATATGGTCATGTGCAAACGGCGCTATGTGACACGGCAACCAGGCCGATTCTGTTTGGGTTTGTCAAACCAATAGTACTATTCACAAGCCACCGGCTCGAAGTTAATCACTGTGATCGTGGGGACTTTCGTGTGTTAGCACTTAGATAATTCACATCAATACATGTTTCAGGTATGTATATGTAATCAAACATACTTTTCACCCCAAAAGTTCGTAAAACAGTTTCGAAGTGGGGTCATGAAACTCACTGTTTAGTAGATAATCAGTAGCACGTCGGTTCGAGGTTTGTATAACTTGCAATCTCGGTTTCCTATTATCAATATTATAATAGTATAAATATTTTAATATTATTTTAATCTCAATACTAAACTGGGCTATATAACTAATTTGGGTATAGCTGGAACGCCCAGAAAGTGGCAATCGGCTTAGGTTGTGATGTTGTTCAATGTCTGATACTTAAAATCGAACTTGGCTCAGATTCCCATTTTCCCAGCTGGGCCAAGTTGTGCGTTTACGCGTTCAGAAAACAGTTATGGGAAAACAAGCTTGGGTAAATGCATTGGTTAATAAAATGATTAAGTTGTAAAGAAGGATCACATACTGGGGTACCGGATTAGCCACGGTGCCCGCTTCCGTTTATTCAGTTTGATTTAAGAAGAAACGCGCACAATTTATCCGCATTGTCCAGGTTTCTCATAGAAAAGTTCTTTTTTACTTAATGAATCCAAAAATATGATTTTTGATCACTCTTGGTGTTTTGATATTCCCGCAGGTTCGTTAATCGCGAAGTTGCCGGTTTTATAAAAACTGAATTTGTCTAATCTTTAAATTAGTATAATTAATTAACCGTTAATCATTAAATTATGAAAATTTAGCCACTTATCAATTAAAATATGTAGTTTTTTATAAAAATATTTCTGAAATTATTTACTGATTTATAAAAATTCTTTTTATCAGCTATATTTCACCTGAAAATCATCCGTTTATCCCAAACAATTTCCAAAAATTCCACCAAAATTCCTAAATACTTAAATTATGTCCCAAAACAACCTGTATCAATTCCAGAATGTAAAAAGCTCGTGCAATATTCTTTTCGGCCAAAATTCGGCAATAAAAATTCATACGAACGCAATTCCACCAAAATTCCTGAATACTTAAATTATGTCCCAAAACAACCTGTATCAATTCCAGAATGTAAAAAGCTCGTGCAATATTCTTTTCGGCCAAAATTCGGCAATAAAAATTCATACGAACGCATATACACAAAACACCTTTCGACTTCTCCAAATGATCCCAAAATTCATATGTGATCAAAATACACAAATCTGAGTTCCCAGAAAAAATTCATAATTTTTTAAGTATTTTAGCTATTTTTCCCAAATAAACATCCCAATTCGGTAATAAATTCGCCAAATATTCTCGGATGGTGGAAAAATTAACAAATTTTAACAGGGACTCAATGACATGGTACCTGATGTGTCTGAAAAATTTCAAGGCCTAATAATATGCACATCACAACCTTAACCTAAACAGCCCGTAAGCGAGTGTTTCGGCATTACCTTAGCGGTTTTGGTTCGTTTCCGCCTTTCTAATCAACTTTTCAAGCTCTTGTGCTCCTATGTAGGCTAGATACAAGTCCTATATCACAAACCAAACAAGTTTCATCAATGGAACAGTCCTTTAACATAGGTCGGCTAGGGTATAAAAACAAACTTTTGAAACGTAAAAATGCGGCTTCAACCCTTTAATCCGTGTTTATGGCCAAAATAACGATCAAACCAGGTTCCTTACCATGCGTATGATCAAAACATGTTTATGGACCATTTTTAGGATTTTTACACGGTTAGGAATGATTTTTGGCAATCAAACTATGTTTATTTGGTATTAATCAATGTTAAACAAGTGTAAAAGCAGCTTATTTAAGTTGTTACCTTAGGGTTTTGGAGAGTTTCTGGAAAAACTGACTTGCAGCTGCTTGGACTTCAGTTTTTATCAAATGAAATGAATAAAGAAGCTTACATAACAAGTTTTATAAAAAAATAGGGGTGGGGTATGCTTGGCCGATAGGAATTTCATGGGCCCATTTTGGCCAAAGTTTCTGATTTTTCAAGCCCAATACGAAAAGCCCAGTCCAAATTTAGTTCGGGTTCAGTTTTTTGCGCGAAAAACTTATCGGGTGCGTCAAACAGTGTGAAAACGAGTGTTTTTCGGCTAGTTTTGTGTAAAATTATAAAAGCATACTATTTGTTTGTAAAAATCGAAAATATTTTCATGGATCGCTTAACACATTTCAAATATTTGTTTGGTAAGTCTTTTTCAGCTTAACGGATGATACAATGCTTGGTTTGTAACTATCTTTCACATTTAAATCTATAGCGGGTAGCTAAACGAGCATGTTTCCGTTTAACTTGTTTGCTATAAAACTAAGTCAATTACTAATATTTTAGCTTGTATTAAACGTATATCGTTCGTTTGTTACGCAAAAGGCGTTTATTTTCTTAATCGGTAAATACGTACTGAAGTGTACCTTGTTTTGGCTCAAATGTCACAAATGACATGTTCTTGAATGATATATATTTGATGTCAGATAAATGTGTAACTTTCTGCAGGTGTGTTTTGGTGCATCCGAGCTTGTTCCAATCTAGGGGGAGATTGTTGGGTCGGATTTATTATAAGGAAGATTGTAATCTTCTCAACCTCCTTAGAAAACGGTTAAGTATGGACTTCAAGCAAGCATAGACGATTGAGCATGGTTTTACTACTTCGAGCAAGGTCTTTAGAACCTTAAATTGTTGATTCTTCTAAGTGTTAAGGCTTCGAGCAAGCTACACTTCAACAAGCAAGAGTATTCTTCTATCGAGCATGGATTGCCAATCGAGCAAACAGCTTGATCATACAAGTTTTAACCAAGTGTTACGAGCACAGGATGATCGAGCACATGGGGACAAGCATGGATGCAATAAGAAGATGTCAAGTGATCAAAGCAAGGACTTCGAGCACAGTTCATTTCCGGAACAAAATTTACATCCAAGCATGCTAAAGATTGCTGAATAAGTATAACTGAAGATAACAAAAAGATTGAGCTTGGTCGATGGACTAGTTCGAGCAAAGCATAGACTAGTCAAGAAGGATGAAGTCTGCTAGAAAGGAATATCTTCACTGAAGATTTTCTAAGTAAAGTATGCTCGAGGACACTCATCGAGCATACCTAGCATAGTGAGTTTGCTCGAGCAATACTGTTATCTTTCTCGAGGGCTCAACACTTGTATTATTTTGTATTTCATTATGTAATGATTAGGAACTTCTAGAAGGAATGTCAGGGTCTATAAATAGGGTCCTGTAACATCCGTATTTTTTAGAGTACTAAAAAAAAGGAAATTTATTATTATGTATGTGTCGTTAATTTGATTGTGTGTACATGTTTGATAATAATTGGATGTGAAAGCCTGGGATATAAATAACCCAACCCCTCCACCCTTTCACCATTTCCTCCCTTTCACAAAACACACCCTCAAGCACACACACACACGTTCTCTGTAGCACCCGAATCCAATCCCGAGCTAAAAGAAGGAAGAACCTCGTGTGTGAACGCCATTAAGCAACAAGAATTACCACCAAATCCTCGGGTTAGATCAGATCCGAACCAAACCCGAAGCAAAAGGTGAGTTTTGGGTTTTAAAGGTTATGTTTTATGGTTGAGTCCGACATGCAAACTGATAGAACGATAGATCGGTTCGTGAGAAGCTAGAAAGAGATGTAAACTTCAGGGGTCGAGTGTTAACGGGTTCGTTATATGAAAAAATATGAGGTTTGGACTAAGTAAAACAGGGGTATACCAAGTTGGTATGACCCAAAACCCATAGAAAGGGAAAGATCGGGTCCTAAGGAAGAGTCATGGAGGAATATGGCTTTAAAATGGTACAAACGGAGAAAGGCGGAGATTTCGCATTGCATGCTATGCGAAGCGAAATCCCATGCGAAGCGAAATGGCCATGCGAAATTCCAGGTCAACTCAACCCCAGCCAGGGGCTCTGCCCCTTGGACCCTGCTAGGGGCTGCCGCCCCTAGACCCTGCTACCAGGGGCGTTGCCCCCGCATCAACATTCGCGAGCCAATCCATCCCGAGCACCACATCGAAACAACCAAGCGGTATCAAGTACAATCGCACCGTAAACCTATAACCGAACAACTCATGGGAACAACCCTGAATAGCCCTAGACACGGACACGGTTTTTCCTACGGCAACCTCAACCTCAAACCCATCGACTACGCGCTCGGGTGATTTATTCAATAAGGAACAGAAAGTGGTAGCCACAAAACTTCTACCGGCGCCCGAATCAAATAAAACTGACGCCTGTAATTCATCAAGTAGAAAGGTACCTGAAACGACATCCGCATCCTCTTTTGCTTCCTTGTTGGAGATGGTAAAGGCCCTCGCCCTGGCCTTCGGCTTCTCATCAATTTTCCCCCTCGAGGAAGTCCCCTGCCCGGACCCCCCCGCCTTAAAGGAAGGACAGTTTGATGCCAAGTGACCCGAACCCTTACAGCGGAAATAGGTCAATGTCGGGCACTCGAAATGGGGGTGTCCCACCTTATCACAACGAAAACAAGTGCCAGACCCCATCCTACACCCCCCCCTTATGCGGCTTCCCGCACTTCTTGCAATTACCAGACGCTGCATCCCTTCTAAACTCAGAAGTCTCAGTCTTCACCCTTTTCCTGGACGAGTTAAAATTGTTCCCCATGGCCGCTTACCGTGCGAATTTGAGTTCCATGCCCTCCTATTCTCGGTAGGCGGTAATTTCTCCCTCTGATCATAAAGCGTACCTGCTAGAGTGACCACCGAGTGAAAAGAGTTCATGTCGGTACTCAACACACCCCTACGAATATCCACCGGAAGTCCCTTCACGTACTTCTTAATCCTCTTGGCTTCAGGAGTAACCAAGTCAAGACATAAGCGAGCCATCTTGTTAAACTTGGTGGTATACTCCCGATGCGACAAGGAACTAGCCTCCAAGGTCAAGAATTCCTGTTCTATTTTATCTAATTCATGCGGAGGACAAAACTGATCAAGAACCGATTTCTTTAATTCATCCCACGTTATCCTCCTAACCGCACGATCCCCCATAGCTTGCGCCAAGTTATCCCACCAACATAGTGCCTCATAACGGAACGAGGCAGTAGCATAAGTCACCATCTCATCCCCCTTGCATTTACTAATCCTCAGAACAGACTCCATCTCCCTCACCCACTGATGTGCTGCCAATGCATCTTTGGTACCATCGAATGAAGGGGGGTCGCACTTCTTAAAGTCACCATACGAGTAACCCCGGGTTGATACACTGACGGTACGCACCTCATCATCATCCCCACTCGGCACATACACTTCCTCTTCCACTTCGACCTGTACCTCCTTACTCTTCCTTTCCCTATTCGAACCCTTACCAGCTTGTGATTCTTCCATGACCCTGACGGACTCAGCAACGATTTCTGGAATGGCGCTATGGAGCACCTGGTAAACCTCATCCGCGATAGCCTCGCGTAAAGCAGGATCTAAGGCGGGGTTACCCCCCTCCTCATGAATTGGAGTTTCCTGCTGGGGAGTAGGAATCTCATTCTCGGCTTCGGCACGTGGCCTACGACCACGACCACGACCGCTAGAACCACCCCGCCTGGTTGTTCGAGTATTAACCATGACTTATCCCTACAAAGACAGAGTTTTAATATGATTAAGTACAAGTGTCATTTAGAACGTGTAAGGTAAGGGTAAACTGCTAAAGACGTTGATCAAGTGTGATTAGTCGTTTACTTTACCCGCCCGTCCTAATCACCCCCGGCCCCTATCCATATTAGCACTCTATCTAACATTTAACAGTTAATCACATAAGGGAAATCTTAAATGTACAGGAATGACTAAGTAATTTAAAGTTACCTCTTGGAGTGCATCTACTCGTGGCGGGCATACTGGTCTCTTTTCTTACAGTTCGAGTCCAAGCATTCGGGGATGCTCGGATCCCTCTAACCAAGGCTCTGATACCAACTTGTAAGGCCCCGAACCCCGGGAACCCCAGAGTTAGTAATCACTCATAACACTCGTAAAATTAAATAAACTCAAAAACCGTTTCTTCCATTAAAACAAACATTTCAGAGTATCAATTTTGCGGAAAACATGAAACCTGAAATAAGTTCCCGAAACCCGAGAATTTTGCCCAAAATCCAAAGTAAATATAACTTTTATAAATTTCCTTGAAATAAAACATTCATAATAATTCTTCCTTCCAGTATGCCCTCCACCATCCAAGTAGCTCCGTGCACGTCCAAGCGATAAGGCATCCTCTTCCGAATCCTGAAACTTACACTAACATGCACACAAAGTCAGCTTGAGCTGAGTGAGTTCAAGTTTTAAGTAAAAGATATCAGTAGTAAAATCATGATAGTCATATCAAAGGTTTTCTAAAAGTAAAAGGGTACATCCATCTAATCATCATTACCGAACTTAAACATCCTCATACATACATATACAAAATGTATATGTAAACATCCATTCAATAACATCCCTATATACATAACAGTATATATATATATATCATCCACGTATAACATCAGGGTCGAGCAAACATACAACCCAAACACGTAACATCAGTGTATGCAAACACAAAGTAGGCATACACAACATCAGTAGTCGAAACAACTACAACATCACCAAATAGAGGCCAAGAAATAATGTTTACATATATATATATATATATATATATATATATATATATATATATATATATATATATATATATATATATATATATATATATATTTAACATCCCAAGGCTTACCATATACTATCAAGCCTATATATAATATTTTTAAAAACATTTCATCTTGTAAGAAAACATTTAGGTGCGCATGCTAGCCCAAAAGTAAAATGAGTAAAAAGGGCATCATGAACTCACCTGAGATCGATCGAATACTTGCAACGAGCTAGGAAGTTCCTAAGGGCAAAATCACAAGCAAGGGCCTATAAATTATACATAACGCGTTACTAAACTAGACTGTAGGAACACTCTAGCCTAATGGGCCGTACAAGCCCAACACTTTGGCCCAAGGCCCAACAACTTGGCCCAAGGCCCAACACTTGGCCCAAGGCCCAACAACTTGGCCCAATGCCCAATACTTGGCTTAAGGCCCAACAACTTGGCCCAAGGCCCAAAGATAGTCAAATCGGGTCGAATGCGCGTGAAATAATCCTTAAAACCATTTGTTGACCGAATCAGCCCCGAATGGACCAAATTCCGTCTTAAACCTTTTCATTCATCATAATTATGTCACCCGAGTTGATAGGGTTGACGGTTCCTTTTTACAACACTTACTTTAACATTTAAACGAAAATTCGCGCACCACCGACTCGATTGACGAAGCACTAACCCCGACATCCCCGAGCACCAAAAAAATAATTTTTCCACAGCCCTTAAACCACCCTAGGGCTGCACGAACAGAATCGGTCGGTCACCCGATCAACTAACGCATCAAACTCAACAATTTGCAATTCTACACCCGATAAACCCTAGTTTTCGAACTAAAATCGATTGACTGACCTAAACACCTCCAATGACCACGAAATTTTAATATGATGTAAATTCCATACCTAGGGATCTTTCTACACCGGAAACTCTAATTTTTATCCACGGGAAGTGGGTCAATTGCACTCTAGCCGAAATATGCTCAACGAAAAGTTTTGGCAAAATTGAGCATCAAAACGATTAGGGGTGAGCAAAAAGAGTGTAGGGGATTGTAGTACATACCTTGAACTACCTCTAGGAACTTGGAATCGATCAAAAAGTCGAAGCAATGAAGGGGGGGGGGTTGGAGGTGGCCGATCGGACCTGCTGCCAAGGGTTAGGGTTTTATATTTTTTTTTTGTTTAATGTTATAATATAAAACATTTTCATTCTAGCCCCTGGAATTTAATAATAATGCAACTTGGAAGAAAATTTAAGCGATTAGGCGTACCGGGATGACGTGAAGGCTTCCGAGAAACGTCGGTTAAGTCCCGAGAGTTATACATACTCTACAAGCTTTAGTTCTTCAACCGGAGTTAACGGGTGTTACAGTTATGTTTTTTTTCTTCATCCAATTTCATCCTTTTTTTTCTGTAATTAGATGTTTCGAAACCCTAATTAGATGTCCGAATAAGTGGATTATGATACCGAAACATTTATCAGATGCTTCAGAAATCATCTGATAGTTGTTAAAATAAGGATATTTGCTGAAATTGTTCTTATGAAAATTTTAACAATTAGTTGCTTTGGATAATATACCCTACACATTATGTTTTGCATACAAAGGATGTATATGGATGATACTACTGTGTGTTATGTAATGATTCTTGTGTAGGGAGTTATAATATGAAGGGTATAACGTGTGGTGTCTAGGCTGCATGTTTGTTATTTGTTTGTTGTGTAGGATGTCAATTTGCCTCTATATATACATAATTATGTTATAGATGATACTTTTGTGTAGGATGCGATGATTTTTGTATAGAGTAATTATGTTATTAAGATATAATGTGTGTTGTGTAGGATTGCAAACTTTGTTGTGAATCTAACTAACACACTTCTTGTGTAGGAGTTAATTTTATTAAAGCAAAAGGTCATTTTCAATGGTTTTTCTGTAGTTTATGGTTGCATAATTTACCTTCCGTGTAAGTAGTTTTCTTCTTTTTTGAATCTGTACATATATCATACCAGTCTTGATAAGTTATATTGTACACTATGTATTTTAAATCTATAGGTTACTGTGACATTATATTTGATTCGTTCATACGAAAAATAAAATCTAATTACCTACACTCAGGAAACATATACATATTCAGGTTGTGTAGGAGGTTTAATATAGTGTAGTTAAAAGTTGAATTCAAATCTGTATGTGTAGGGTTTAATGAAAGTAAATTTGATTCGGTGATATGATGTTTACACACGGTAATTAAAAAATTACTCAAACTAGTAACGATTTCTAAGACAAACCCCACCAAAAAAAAAATGAAAAGAACATGTATATGAGGTTTTGTTCACTGTAGGTAACAGTTGAATGGCTTATGTTTCGTAATACCGGATAAAGTTGCGGTTGTTGTGTTTAATTTGTTTGTCTTTTAGTTGTATGACTCGTGTTCTTTGTTGTGTAGGCTGTGTGTATGGTATATATATGAAACTATGAAGGAGTTATTTATATTTGTTTAGGAGTCTTATTGTTTTATGACATGTTTGTTGTTTAAAGTATCATGTTTACAATTATAGTGTGATATTTTGTTCGATATCATGTTTACATTTGTATTGTTTATGTTATTTTTGTGTAGGAGAATGTTTTTTGGGGTAGGAAGAATGCTCAATTTAAGGACAAAATACGCGAGAGAGATTCTGCTACTAGATATCAACACGAAAGGATGCAACATTATGGATGCGTATGCTGGTGTGTAGGATGCCATGTTAAAGTGTGTGATGTTGTGTAGGATTTCATCAAGACAAAAAGATGCAACATGAGTATTTTATTGGATGCATATGTTGTTGTGTAGGATGCCATGCTAAAGTGTAGGAAGAATGCCGCGTTTGTTGTGGGGGATAAATAATAATGATCTGGGTTTAATTTAAAATCGAATTGGTTTATGGATAATAATAATAATAATAATAATAACTTGATTTCAAATTGACCATATATGTGCTTGATATGTTTAAACATAATTAAATGTTCAAGAATATAATTAATAGTTTCCATATAAAGTAAATATGATGATTTACTATACTACCCCTATATTTAATTAAAAGAAAATAAAAAACAAAAAATCTAATTGGCTACATCGACTTCTCACACTTCTCACAATAACTTGACTTCTCTCCTGAACTTAAACATATATATATATATATATATGATAGAGAAAATATAATGAGAAACTGTTAGTACAAGGCTTTCCATCTCGTTCTTTGTTAAAGTATTATTATATTAGAATTATTTGTATAGGGGTAGTTTGGAAAGTGTAAGGCCATTCGTTATCTTATGTAGGGCACATTCGTTAAGAGTCATAACGAATGTGACCCATTCGCTAATGTATCCTCATTTGTTAAGCTTGTTAACGAATGAGAAGAACGAATGTGGGTCGTTCGTCTAGTTTTAATGTATTATGTAATGAATGAGGGTTCATTCGTTAAGACTTGTTTAACGAATGACCTCATCTCCTATATATATCCTGTAAAGTATTTCTAAAGTAACAAAGTTAGTTTTATTGAATCTGTATATCGTTACTCTGCCCCAATATCTCTAGAACACACACACACACATATCAACGTTCATAATCGTATTCCTAATCGTAACGCATCAATAATTTGTATCACAGAACTTGATTCGAACACTATGAGTCTCAATTGTTATTAGAGCAATTTTACTTTAAATTGATCAGTGATTGATTTATTCCGTTAATCGTATCAATTTTACTTTAAATTGATTGATTACATCATCAATTAATCGTATTAAAAGTATTCAAACTTTAGCGTAACCTGAAATAGTAATTGAATATGTAATTAGCTAAGGATTGATAACGAGTGTATGTTGTTTAGTTTTGGCTGGATTAATTAGTTTTGAGTGAATTGATTGATTGAAGGATTTGAGGTAATGGCGGGAAAGACGGTTTGAGTTTGAGGTCTGATTGTCTTCGTTTTGGTTTGCTTTGTGATTTCGGACGAGTGTGGATAGGTTCGGATTGTGTTTGCGAGGAATTTGGTGTTAGTTTTAGTGGATTTGTTTAGGATTTAAGATCAGTTATGATTCTGGACTTTAATTGAATGTATGAATGCTCATTCCTTAACATGAATGCTCTTTCGTGTGATCTTCATTCGTTAACCAGTTGTAACTAAATTGTACATCTGTCATCCACTCATAACATATAATTCGTTATAACTGTATCATTCGCTATGTTCCTATTCGTTTCCTCATTCGATACACTCATTCGAGCCCTAGACTCATTCTCTATCTAAGCTCATTCACTACCCGAACTCATTCGTGTCCTTCCTTATTCGTGTTACTCATTCGCTTAAACAGTATTCACATTCGCCATATCACTCATTTGTCTAAACAGCCGTTCGTGTCTACAGTGTCTGTATCTCATTCGTTAAAACTATTTTCACATTTTCGCAAGTTTAGTCCATGTGCTTCCAAACTTTGTATAAATCATTCAAAAATGGCAAACTACTATGCATTAGCGTCCCAAAAAGTTGTGATTCAAAAGATGTTGACGATGGAAAACGAGATTGGTTCGCACAACAAGTGTCCCAAATTGTTGAGGTTAAGTGTTTGCTAGTTGGGAACCTCGTTTTCGAGCATATTTGGGTTCTTTACACCCGGAGTGTGTTAGAAACCTGGAAAATGTTTACTCGCCTCCTCAAGTGGGAAGTGCTACTACCCGGTTTGTTGATAAAGAGTTTAGAATGTACAGTGCTGATGACAAGAAAGACCTGGATAATGAGACCAAGGATTACTCTACCCTCACTATGGAATTGCTCGAGAATATCTTCCATTAATTTAGCCATATCAAACCGTGTACCATGCTTTTTGACCAACACGTTGGTCAAAATGACTATGGTTAAGTTTCAATTCAGAAACCTTACTCTACTCAAGAATGAAACGGTTGGGGAGATGATAAATCATTTTTGTCATCTTATGTAGAAATGTCTACGGTTAAAATTGAGACGAGTGAGGTAGACAAGATCAATGATATCAAGAATACTTTATCAGCTACTTATTCTACGTTCTTCTTGGTGCTGAATGAAAATGGCTACTTCAGAAACAAGAACCTAACTGCTGAAGAATTCATCAACAAGTTGGAAGAACGCGAGTATGATATGAAGTGCTAAAACTCGTTGAAGGATAGCTAATCCTAACTTGTATGGTGGAGCTTTACCAGCAAGTGGCAATAGCATTTCTATTCCGATTACTGCCTTCTACACACAAAATGATGCTGAAAGGACTCAAAGAGGGAATCAGATACCTAATTTGTGCTTCGTGGCCTCTGGATCTTCCACACCAGGTGCTAGTTCGTCAAGTTCACCACCAAATGTGAACATGAAGGAAGCAGAATAGCAATTTGCTTTCATATGCGCATTCATGACTTCATATGAACAATTAGTGGAGAGTAAGATCGCCACTAGTGAACTGACAGACTAAGACTATGATCAAATAGACCCATATGACTTGGAATTGATGGATCTCAACTGGAATATAGCTATAATAGTCGTAAGGTAAAGAGGTTCAAGCAACGAACCGGGAAAGACCTACCCACGTTGAACAAATGGGTTGGTTTTGATAAACTTTCGGTAAAGTGCTACAACTTCCAAGAGTTTGGTAACTTCGCAAAGGAATGTGAAAAACCTAAGGAGGAGTACATCGGTCCCCAAAATCAAGACATAAACTCAGGCAAAAGTTCAAATGAACCTGAAAATAAGACTAAACCTGACAGAGAGCAGGTGAAGACTGGTAGTTCCCAAGCACTGGTTGTGAACTAAGGAAATGTGATTTTCGATGAGGGTACTGACAAGAGTTATAGCATCATGGAGGATCTTTAGGTCATGACTCAAGACGGTGTTTTGAATTTGCATGGGTAGGCTGGATATATATATTTGTCAATGGCTCTATTAAAGGGAGTGACCATATAAGGAACAAGGAGACTCAATACATGAAAACGGTTTCTGTAGGTGGTATTATACCCACCTTCTTGTATATGTCCCCAAATATCCTTTTACAACTTCTTGAGTTAATACTTGGGATAAAACTTGTTGAGCATGAGTTTCTTAAGGTTGTTCGATGGCAAGGCCATGCCAACTCCTACCCCTAAAGAGTGTTTCTCACTTTTCTGCCAGGTGAGGTCTCCTAGTTCGAAAACACTTGAAGCATATGTAGTCTTCTTATCCACAAGGCACTATTAATGGAGAAAGACACTCTTTTCTTGTTCAAACCATTAGAGGAGAGTGCTAGCATCATTGGCTCCAGAATACTTGCACTACAAAACACATGGCCGAAATATTATGACTAATGTTTCAGTCTCAAATAATATGTATTGGGAATAATTTTTTAGTTGCTAGTAGTAGTAGGGACTGATTTTTACGCAACACGTATTAGAAACTAATAATTAGTCGTTAGTATTTAGACACCTTATTTGAAACTAAATTTCAGTCGCAAATATCTTAACACCACATAGCTTTTTGAAGAAAAACTTAGTGGTTATTGAATTTCAGTCTCAAATATATTCCCTCAATACTGAAAATTTGCACAGCAATCTCGGAGACTGATATTCGGTCTCTAATATAGAGGGAACGTATTAGAGAGTGAATATTAGTCCTTGTTACTTTCAAAACATGCCGAATTAAGGACTGATATTTAGTCTTGAACACCTTTCGATATCGTAAATGGGCAGTGACTAATTTTCAGTATCTAATTATGTAACACAGATTCTACTATTTGTTGAAAAGTATCAAGGACTGAAAACCAGTCTCAAAAGTTCTTTTTCGCAACCTTATCCATTACCGATATTTAGTCTTCGACGTGTTTTGCATACGAAAGAACTAGGTATTGATGTTCAATCTCCAATATGGACAAAACGTTTGAGGGATTGAATATCAATCCTTGTTACTTTCAGAATGAGACGAATTAGGGACTTTGTTATAGCAAAATAGCAGTGACTAATGTCTAGTCTCTAATTTCAGTCAAGGAGATCTTTTTTGGAACCTTATTCAATGTTGGTAGTTAGCCTACGACCTGTCTTGTAAACAAAAGAACTAGGACTGACATTTAGTGTCCAATAACCGATATATGTTTAGCCATATTAAAGAAACATATTATAGACTCAAAATAAATCCTGACAACTCTTGAAACAAACCATATCAACGACTGGGATTATAGACCGAGTTTCAGTCTCTCGTACGTCATTGTTAATGAATAATATGTCCAAGTCATGTCCAACAAAATAGCACAAAATAAATTCAAAGTTTAACATATACATTGACAATTGGTTAGTTAGGGTAACCATGGTCTATTAAGAGCTATTATAACTATTAAGAGATATAGAGTACGCAGGAATGACATGACTCAATCAACCCTTTATGTTCTAGCACGTCCATTTAAGACACACCATAGCTCATTAGAAATTATACTAACTCTTACAACTTTATTAGATATATTAAGCAACGATTGATAACCGTTATAACTTACTTCACCATAATTTGTCTCAAGAGAATGCAATTTAACATTCCAAATCGTGATACCAGTTAAACTGTGTTCAATTAAATTAGTTTTAAATTATTATACATATTTCTATAGTTTACATACCTTTACAAAAAAAAGTTTATATTACTTTTATTTACATTGTAAAATTTATATTTATTTGTATCCAAATATAAATATAATTTATGTTTTTTGATAATGTTATTGTAAATACCTTAAAAAACTAATTAACGAGTGGTTTGATAAAAATTCAGTGCCCACCATTACCTTTTTTAAAAATCAAAATTTTTGATATCCCTCCTCCCATTTCTGTAACCACCTCCTCTCATGTTTGCTCTACACGATTCCGCTATCTACGTATCAAACGGGAAATGGGAGACTTAGTAGAGAGGGATTGTTAAGGCCGGCAGCGCGGTGAAGGTGGTTACGCAACTGAACTAGGGTTTGTGGTGGCTACGGCGGGAAATATGAAGACTCATTGTCGCAATCATTGTTGTGGTGCTAGCGGATGTGTGCGATGGCATACCTGAACCCGGGAGATGTGGGACTGAAATATTTGGTAAGCGATTTGATTCTTCCTCAATTTCACGTTCATTGTTAAACTAAGAAATATGGGCATAGTTATAGGGTTTGATTTTTCATTTTTCTTTTTCATTCTGTTTTGGTGCACCATACAGGTTACACTTGTGTTTAATTACTAAAGTTATGAAAACTTGCAACAGTGTGCTTATGCTAATTACAATATTATATCAATTTATTGTTGACTACTTCACCTAGAGCGGTTGTTTTTTGAAATTCTGTTGAACAAATTAGAACAAATCCATTTGTTAATCTTATTAGTTTTCCCATGAAACCATAAAATTTACTTTATTGTGTTATTTCAGTACTTTGACGTTTGATAACAAAGGTATTTAGTTTTTATATGCTTTAACTATGCATATAAAGGGACTTAATATTTGTTTTTGCATGTCTTCGCTGCTAAATGTTTGCGTGTTTGTAAAATATATAACTACAGAAAGCCATAATAAGCTCCATGGATGTGTGACAATGGGATTTGGTATTGATCTATTTGGATAAGATAATTGCACAGTTAAAACAGTGGTAACCTTCATTTCAAATTGATAACAGTTTTTATAGAACATAACTTATGGCAATTTATGAGCTTTAAAACTTTTATAAGTTTATTTTAGAGAATGGAATTGGTTTTTCTCAACTTCAAAATTAACTTTAAAAGTTGTATTAACATTTGACAATTTTTCAATTTAAAAATTAATTAGTGTGCTTTGAGAAATTTCCAGTTCATGTAGCAAGGACATATGCATTAATTGGTGCAAACGAGCCGAGCCGGCTTGTAAGCTACTCAAGATTGGCTTATCAAAAGCCTAAGCTGAGCCGAGCTTAAATGAGCTCGAGTCTTAAAAGAAACTTCTCTATTAATCCAACCAGAGCTCGAGCCTAAATGAGGCTATTAGAAAATATATAAAGATTACATGAAAATGTTTATAAAATAATTAATAAATAATAAACGAGTCTAGTCGAAGTTGAAAAAGTCTCACGAGCCGGGCTCGAGCTTAGAAAAAGAGCTCGACAAAAAGTATAAGTTATCTTATATGTAACTAGTCAACCTCGGGCTCAGCTCGGATCGGCTTGGCTCGTTTGCAACCCTACGTGCATGTTATCATTTTCTATAAGAAATGGAATTTTAATTGGCCTAACTAGTGTTTCATTTCATTTAAGTGATGGCTAATTAACAGTGATTTTCTCACATTGAGATTTGTTTAGCGTAACATTCTTTATAAAGTTGTCTATTAAAGTTATATATTTAATTGATTCCAACACCCTTTTTAAATAGTATTAACTTGACTTGTGTAATGAGAATTATTCTTTTTTTTCCCACTTTATTTGTATCATGATTTGGATCAGAATTACAAGATGTTCTTGAGCACTCTTAATTATACAGGTATGTTTAAACGTTTTGTAGACACTTTAAAAGAAAATTTAGGCATGCCTTTTTATTGTCCTTAGACAAACATTAAAAAGAAGGCAGTATGAAAATTGGAATGAATTCGTGTTGTTTTATTGGCACCATTTTACTTCTAGTTTTCTCGTTATCTGTTTAGGGTTTAAGATTTTGTTAAGAATGCTTACTATTAAATGGCTGAAACGTCTCATAATTGAATATATTTCTACAGGAACTGGATACAACATAGCTACAAACTGAACACTCAAATTGGGACATTCATTCTTCGTTTAATCGATTATCACTGCATTATAGATTACTAAAATACAAGTCAAAGTTTGCTTTTGTCTTAGTTCATTTTCTTTTTGTAATTGTACCCTCAATGTATGATTTATGTTAAATATTCAAACTGTGCTGTTCATCTGTTTATATATTTATAGGATTTGTATACTTGCAGAAATTTAAGTTTTGGTAATTGTATTTGTGTGCGTATATAAATTCATACTCTAAATAAAGATGTTAGAGACTGAAAATTAATGTTACTTTCCACAGATTATTAGACACTAAAAGTACATTATAAGGACTAAAACAACTTGCTATATGAGATTAATTTTCAGTCTTTCATGCGTTTTATTTAATTGGGGTAAATTAAGAGTGTCGGTTACTGCACAAACATTCACGTTGTGGTAATTGGAGAATTATCGAATCACACGAGTCTGACCCGAACGTTGATGAAAATACGAAATAATACCTCAAGCATATATTTATAATATTATCAGTGTGAAATTTCATTCTAAATGATTATGTATTTAGTTTATAGCTCGTTTCATGAAAATTGCGATCGATTGCGCGTGCTTTGTACGTTTTCGGCTTTTATAAAATCGTTTTAGTAAAGATACCGACGAGGCTTTATTTTTACTAACTTGGGTTAGTATTTTAGTCACAATGGTTCGTTATAACGCGGTTCATTGTTAAAAAGTTCGTTTAAAGCCAAACTTGTTTCAACAAGGACTATTATTGTAATTAGGAATTAAAAGAATATTAAAATAAAAATCCCCAAAACCATCGATGATTGCAACCATTCTCCCTCACTTACAATTTCAAACCACCCACACACCCTAGTTATCTTCAATTCAACCTTGGGTCTTGCAATTGGTTCTCAGGATTCCTAACGTTAATTAGTAAGTTTTGTGTATCAATTTTATGTTTTGATGAGTTCTTGATAAACCCTAAATGTCCAAACTTCTATAATTTTGATAATTATGATGTTAATTGATAATTTAGAACCCTAGAGATGTCATAAACATGTTAGGGTTTGAGTTTTGTTCATAACAGTGTCTGACATATTCGTACTCATTTATTGTTCGCTCTGTAACTCGATCATAATATATAGTTTTTGATCGATTCTTGTTTCTATTATGTTCTACATTGAGTCTAGTTTCCAGAACGGTACAATATGTAATTTTTGGATGAGATTTGAATGCTTTTTAAGATTTTATAAGATCGAGTATCAAAGCTGATGCGGGATGACGGATTCTTCTTTGTTTTCCCGACATCATAACTCCTTCTCGACAAGTCCAAATTGGTTGGTTTCACTTCTGGAAGTTAATATTTTGAGTTAGGAACCAAACCCAATTGGAATCGTTTAATTTGGTTGGGTAATTATTTTAATAAAAATAAAACCATTATGTTGCGCACTAAAATAGCTGCACGTGCCTTTCGGTGTTGAAGGAATTTTTATGATTTTTATGTGCACTAGAAAAATAAAACAAAAATATCTTTATAAGCCTAAGACATTTATTAAACGTTTTTAAAAATTTCATAATTTATTTCTATTTTTTCCTATGTAATAAAATACATCATTGCATGCTAAAATCTGCATGTTATACTCGTTATTGATCGATACGTTCGTTTTAGGCTTAACCGGTGGATGTTCAATTGTGTTCTTGTCGGGGCTGTTTGAAGTGAGATTTTGCTCCGTCATCTTCCTAGGTATTTCATATGTGTTTTACCTTAGTATCGTGGGCTACGAAGCTCGTTTGATTGATCAATTGTCAATAGATTGAAACACTAGGATTTCGTTTGTCTAGTTTGTTGATTGTTGCATTTAGCTCGTTGTTTGAGGGAATTAACAACCAATTCAGATTGTGTAGCCTCGATATGTTATATGGGCTGTGAAAAACTAAATTTTTATGTTAATGGGTCTGAATTGGTTGTCAGTTAGTCAAACGGGTTGGTACAACGCGAATTCGCGTTTATTGGTAGTTTGTGCATTGTGCTGGAGAATTACCGACCCTTCCTACACGTGTAGCATCGTGTGGACTTGTTGGCTGTGATTTTACTAAATTTGGTCCACACGGGGCTGAGTTGGTTTCTAAGTGCATAAACAACCCGTTAACGCGCGTATTCAATAAAATTAACAACTTTCGGGTGTACTTTGGAAATCCTTTGTCCTCGGAATTAACAAAGGGTGGTTTTGGTAAATACATGGCCTCGAGGGCTGAGGTAAACGGTATTAGTATGGTTGGGGCTTTAGGTCCATCAAACCATATAAGAACGCCTCGTAGGATAAACGAGTCGATTCGATACCGTTAGTAGTTATTATTCGTAATCCGACATGCTTTTAAGTTGTGGGAGTACTTAAGGGTCCTCTAGGCCGTTGTGATTGTGTGCTTCGTGTCAGGTGAGTTCATGATGCTCCTTTTTACTCTTTTCAAGTTTTGGGCTAGCATACACATCATATTACAATCTTACAAGATTTTACTCGTTTAAACTCTTTTGATGGTATTACATAGCCTTATTTGTATTTGTGGACTTATGAAACTATGTGTGAATTATATTCTATGCCTTAGGATATTTGAGACTCGTTTATGATTATATATTCCTTAAGGTTATATATATTACTTATGGCCTAGGCTCAAGGATATAGGCTTACTCGTATCATAGCATGTCTTGAGATGATATTTATGTATGTATACGCATGTGTTACTTTATGACCATAGGCCTACTTTTAATATGGTATATTTTGGAATGATGTATATATATATATACACACGTATGTTTATACATGCGTTATTTTATGGGCAATTAATGGCGATGTTAATTAGTCGTTATCGACTAAGGATGTTTGCGTATGCCTACTTTTTGTTTGCATATGTTTGATGGAATGTTACGTGTTTGGGTTGTACGTGTGCTCGACCCTGATGTTATTACTCGGATGTTACGTGTTTGGGTTGTACGTGTGCTCGACCCTGATGTTATTACTCGGATGTTACGTGTTTGGGTTGTACGTGTTCTCGACCCTGAGGTTATTGCTTGGATGATAAGCATAGGGATATAATTATATAGATATATAAGTATGAGTACTTATGGTTCATTATTGCCTAACTGTTCATATCACGTATTATATTTTAAACACTTGGAATGATTTATACAGATGTCAATATTTTAAACACTTGGAATGATTTATATAGATGCCAATATTTTTAAACACTTGGAATGATTTATATAGATGTCAATATTTTAAACACTTGTAATGATTTATATAGGTGTCAATATTTTAAACACTTGGAATGATTTATATAGGTGTCAATATTTTAAACACATGGAATGATTTATATAGATGCCAATATTTTAAACACTTGGAATGATTTATATAGATGTCAATATTTTAAACTTGAACTCACTCAGCTCAAGTTGACTTTGTGTGTATGTTAGTGTGAGTTTCAGTTTTAGAGGAGGATGCTTACCGCTTGGACATGCTCGAGACTACTCGGACGGTTGAAGACATTGCTAGTCGGGAAAATTTAATAATGAAGACTATTTATTTTTAAGTTATTACATAACGCATTTAAATTTGGTTTTGGGCATATTTCCCGGTTTTTGGGAACTTGTTTTAGTGCTTGTGAATTTCCACTGATTTTATACGCTGAACTAGTTTTTAAAATGAAATGGGTTGCCTTGAGTTTAAAAGTCTTGGCACTTATTATTCCGCTATTATTTACTCTGAATCGGTTTTAAATAAAACGAAATTTTTCTTGGTTTTAAATTTTTATAAGTTTCTTGTATGATTACCAACTGTAGGATTCTCAGGATTCGGGGTCTTATAGAAAACTTTTATTAGTTTCAGGTAAGTGTTGTAAGTATATCGAAAATGCATAAAAGTAAATTATCACATGAGGAAACCTTGAATAACTCTAAAATATATTGCAATTGAGAAAAACAAATAAATAATTTATTAAACTTGATAGCATAAAGTAACATATCGGGTGGTTAGGAGTTCACGAATCACCATGGTTCCTTCCCAACAAATTGCAAAATTACCATTCAAAAGTCGAACATTAATAAAAAAAATCTCATTGTTGAAGTGTACGTGTATCACCATGGCCTAGTTTCAACAAAGGGATTTAAAATCGATCAACATCAAGATACGGGGCCTTGAGGTGAATGGTCAGGGTATCAATGAACAACCATGGCTTTTCCCTTCTATTATTTAACTAATGCAGCATGAGGAAGAACCAAATTTACCCACGAACTACTGTGAATTCGGTTGTAATTTAGGAGTGAGATCGTTCCATAATCATGTTTGATACAATGAGTACAGTAGATTTGTAGACGTTTAGTGTAATATGTTTTGGCCTAATATGTTTCACACCATCGTCGAACCCTTCAAGAAAGCAGCAGGGTTTCACAGTTGATTGAGATTTATGCGCATTGCATTTTCTTAGGCTCGCAAACTGTGACAATCGTCAATTTCAGGTTAACTCCGTTAACTCAACTCCGTCAATTCAAACTTAAGATCACTAAATCTATAACGCACACTTCATTACATTTAAACTAGGGTTTAAATGACGCTTAACACTAACTACATGTGTAGTCTTTCGGGATTTGCACCGAAACGCAAACGAGTTGACGCAAACGATTGATAAATAAACGAAAAACGTCAAAACAGTAATTATGTGATAATTATGTGTTAGACTTATGTGTTATGTGATAACATGGTTATAAACGTTAACTCAAGATGAAAACAAGTTAGTTAGGCTAGAAGAGTAATACTTAGCAGTGGAGGGACTTGAGTGTAACTTGTGTGTTTATAAATATATCCTTAACTTAACCCTAACTTATTATTATTCTAAACCCAAAAACCCCGATCGGAGCTCTCATCCCCTACTCCTTGGCTGCCGTCCATCTTATACACCCATACAACCCTCAAATCAAGTGTTTGATTGAAGAACTAGGTGCTAGGAAGGTATAATTGATCATCCTTTACATTCTTGTTGATTGATTTTGATGTTTGTTGGGTTAATAACAAACCCTAGCTGGCCGATTTCATGAGTGCATATAGTTAATATGATTGTTGTTATTTGGATGATGATTGATAACTAGATTGAATCTTGTTGCATGGTGTTTGTTGTGTCTTTGATTTGAGTTCAAACACAAACCCTAATCTTGTATGTAATGTGAAATTGATGTGCATGGATGGTGTTTAAGGAGTCTAGAGGGTTATATGGATGCATGATAGTTCATAGATTGTTATTATGTTGAGTTTGGATGCAAACAGATTCTGGACAGAATGTGTATACGATGTTTAAGTGACTGTAACGAAGTGTAAACATGAAAGTTGGTTGAGATTGTGGGTACTGCAGTAAACTAGGTTGAGTCTAGTTTCTATAAAGTATAAGTTTGTAATTTTTGGACAAGTAGAAGTTAACTTTTATGATTTTACAAAAACGTTGTGCAAAGCTGAGCTGTTAGACCTGCTGTTAGGTTATGTTGTAAATGTTATATCTCATAAACTACGAGACCAATTGGGTTGGTTCCACTTCTGGAAGTTGACTCATTGAGTTAGGAACCAAACTCAAGTGGTCTTGCATTTATTGGATTTTTTCGTTTAACGGGAATTGCAAATAACATTCTGTTGTGCATGAATCTGACTGTTATGAGTTTGCTATAATGATTTGATGATTGTGAGAAAACTATGAGGAATAAAAATGTAATAAAATATCTTCTGGAAACCTAAGACATATGTGCTTCTGTGATGATTTTTGGTAAATTAATTGAGATGCTATGATCAGTGAAATAGTACAATCTTTCTAGTAGGATTTCTGTCTCGGTGAAACTAGCTGCTGTGTTTTGTGAAAATGCATGAAATATGATACTTGCTAATTTATTATCGTGTTATGACCAAATTGCTCTTGAGGGGAATGATTGCAAGATAATTGTCGTGTTTTGACTAAAATGCCCTTGCGGGGAATAACTGCTAATTGATTGTCATAATTTGACCAAAATGCCCTTATGGGGAATAATGGCTAGTTAATTGTTATTTGTTGACCAAAATGCCCTTACGGGAAAAATTGCTAGTAATGTACGTTATGAATACATGACACGTATATGATTGCTTACACATGTGATGTGTCACAAAAACACTTGTTAAAGTCACACACGATTCACAAACGAAACACGAAAGATGTTATATGCATAGGTATTACGTGCCGGGTCTAGAGACTCGATAATATTCCGACACTTAGAAAAATCTCTTTGTTGTTTTAGAACGTTAGAGAGAGTTTTTCGGTGACGCGCATCTTGGTGATTTATTTTGGGAAATTCTTCGCAAACAGTGAGTTTCACTTTCCCCTCTTTAAACTGTTTTCACACGCTTTTCACTTGGGGGAGATAACATACTCCACAACGC
This sequence comes from Bidens hawaiensis, assembly GCF_021521415.1. Taxonomy (NCBI): domain Eukaryota; kingdom Viridiplantae; phylum Streptophyta; class Magnoliopsida; order Asterales; family Asteraceae; genus Bidens; species Bidens hawaiensis. The sequence continues at coordinate 784,855 of NW_027491611.1, read as the reverse complement.
ATTTAAGATTTTGTTATAAATTATATATCACTTGTAAAGGCTAAGTGGCAAACGAAATATTTGAAGTCCTACACATCGAACCGGTTAATATTTTGAATAGCGAGTCACTGTTGAGTAGTACTACTGGGTTTGACAAACCCCACCCAACGCTAAACTCGACTGGAGGTCGAGCGGGTGTAATTTTGGCTAACACGTACCATGGTCTGGAGGACCTGGTGACAAGGCACTTACTAAACGAGTCAGCTTCGGTGTCGAAGACTTAGTAATACTTGTTGTATAGATTAGCTACCTATCGATATATAATTTGACATAACACTATCTGTAACGCAAAACGCTGTAACGCAAAACGCTGTGACGCTGTAACGCTGTAACGAAAAACGCTGAACGCAAACGCTAAACGATTTATTTTTATATAACTTGTGAACTCACCAACCTTGTGTTGACACTTTTAGTATGTTATTCTCGGGTAGCCGAGGCGGGCGCGCGGTTTAGGAACATGCATTGATTGAAAACGCTTTTGTCCTGCAAACTTATTTTTAACGATTATCTTTGGTTTTAAGTCCTCCTGCGTGACGCAACTTTTGATTAAAGGTTTTTACGCTTCCGCATTTAATTACTCGTATACGTTTTCATGGTTTTGAAACTTTATTTTATGGTTTGATTATAACTGATGATTCTGATCCTGCCAGTTCACACCCTCTGACGGTAAAACTCCGTTAGTGGATTTTGAGGGTGTGACAGATTGGTATCAGAGCCATTGGTTATAGCGAACTAGAAGCTGCATGCATACTAGACTATAACCGCGACGACCCATTAGTTATAATGATACGCACTACATAGATTTGTGTAGTCTTGTAATCTTATCTCTTTACCTCTTTCACTCATACGCGCGCACATACCCGGCTTACCTGAAGGAATGTCGACGCCGCCATCATCATCATTATCCGATCCGATGACTCATGCTCACGGGAAAGAACCGCAGATACCTACCGCATCGCCGCCCCAAGTAGTCCCGGAACTCGAAGCTCCCGCACCGAAGAGGTACCGCCTATCCGGGGGCATATACGAAAACGACGTTAGCTGGAATTGGTACCTTAACATGATCAGACGTACGGTCTATCGGGAACAAGTTCCCTCGTTACCCCACCCGAACCAACCTGCTTATCCCAACACCCTACCACCCATAACCGAACCTGTAGAGCGAGTTCTCGCAGCTGTTGTTTCATGTTTGGAGCGTGATGTGGGTTACATGCGCTATACAAGAGCGAACGTTTCCGGACTGTTAAAAGACGGAACCGAGACTAAGGAGGAGATTGCCCGCATGGCAGCGGCAATGAAGGAAATGCAAGAGGCTAGTGATCAACAAATGAAGATTATGAGGAAGATGCAAGCCGAGATGATAGACTTGCAAGAGCAACTCCAAGTAGCAAGGACCCGAACCGAGATAGCTCGAGAGCGTTGCGATGTCTTACAAATGCAAATTGCTCAGAACGCAGCCGAACCTGAGGCAGAGCCTGAGGCCGAGCCTGAGGAAGATCCTGAAGAGGAGCCTGAGGAGGAACCTGAGGAAGATCCCAAGGAAGAACCCGAAGAGGAACCGGAGGAAGAACCGGCTGAGCCAGAGGCACACTCAGAGGTGTCCCCAGACGATGTGCAGATGTGCAAATTCTTGGATTGGAACTGGCTAACGCGATGAACTGGGAAGAGTTCAAGAACATGATGCGAGAGGAGTACTGTCCGAGAGAGGAAATTTCGAAGTTGGAGTCAGAATTTTGGTCACTGAAGATAGTGGGCTCGGAAATTGAAGCCTCCACCACCCGTTCTCACGAGTTGGCTGTGATGTGTCCGCGGATGGTGGATCCGCCGAGTAAGAGGATTGAAATGTACCTTGATGGGTTAGCACCGCAGATTCAGGGCATGGTGACGTTTTCCAGACCAGCCGCGATTCAACAAGCGATCCGTTTAGCTCACAAACTGACGGATCAGGCTGTGACCCAAGGTGCGTTACCACCTAGGGGTTTAACCACTAAGCCCGTGACAACTCGAGTAATGACAACAACAGCAACAGCAACCCGAGCAGCGGAAAGAGGAAGTTTGACAACACCAGATCCTCATCCTCGAACCTCCCACCGCAACAACACTACCGTAAGCCCGAATTCACTCGGAGCTTTAACAATCAAAGTCACAACAACAATAACAACGGTAGCGGGCAGGGTTCGAGCGGATATGCTGGGAAATATCCGAAGTGCAATAGGTGCAACTATCATCATGTTGGCCCGTGTAATCGTGTCAAGTGTCAGAGATGCGGAAAGATGGGTCACCAAGCGAAAGAATGTAGAGGAGACCTTGCGGCAAAGGGTGCTCCTAAGCCACCTATGACGATGAAAGGATGCTTTGAATGTGGGCAGGAAGGTCATTTCAGAAAAGATTGCCCCAAGCTGAAACAGAATGACAACAATGGGGGTAATAGAAGTGGCAGTAATGGTGGAAGCAATGGCAAGGGAAGAGCGTTTGTGATTGGGTCGGGTCAAGCCCGCAATGATCCGCACGTGGTGACTGGTAAGTTCCCTGTAAACGATTGTTTTGCTTCTGTATTGTTTGACACTGGAGCTGATAGGAGTTTTGTGTCGAAAGCCTTTAGTCAACTCTTAGACTTAACTCCAACTCCGTTAGATGCTAAGTTTCCTGTTGAATTAGCTGACGGTAAGACTATAGTAACGACTCATGTACTTGCGGGATGTAAGTTAAAACTGTCATGTCATGTCTTTGATATCGACCTTATTCCTTTCACGCTTAGTAGTTTCGATGTCGTTGTCGGCATGGACTGGTTATCCGAGAACCGAGCGGAGATTATATGTCACGACAAGATAGTTCACGTTACTACCCCTTCAGGCGAGATCATTTCGGTCCAAGGTGAGAGGAGCGGCATGACCACCAGCATCATTACCCTTATGAAGGCGCAGAAGTACCTACGAAAGGGTCATCCGGCAATTTTGGCGCAGATCGTTGAGAAACCCGCGGAGGAGAAACGAATTGAAGATATACCGGTTGTGCAAGACTTTCCGGAAGTTTTCCCGGAGGATTTGCCTGGACTCCCTCCAATACGTCAAGTCGAATTTCAAATCGAGTTGACACCCGGTGCAGCACCCATAGCACGAGCCCCGTATCGGCTCGCACCGGCGGAGCTTCAGGAACTGTCCACTCAGTTGCAAGATTTGTTGGATAAGGGTTTTATCCGACCTAGCTCATCGCCGTGGGGAGCCCCTGTCTTGTTTGTCCGAAAGAAAGACGGGACTTTCCGAGTGTGCATCGACTACCGGGAGTTGAACAAGGTGACGGTCAAGAACCGTTATCCTTTACCCCGAATAGATGATTTGTTTGACCAGCTTCAAGGATCGAGTTACTACTCGAAGATTGATCTGCGATCCGGTTACCACCAACTGAGAGTGCGCGAAGAAGATATCTCAAAGACGGCTTTCAGAACACGGTATGGTCACTACGAGTTTTCGGTTATGCCTTTTGGCCTAACCAACGCACCAGCTGTATTTATGGATCTCATGAATCGAGTATGCAAGGCGTACCTCGACAAGTTGTGATAGTTTTCATTGATGATATTCTCGTCTACTCCAAGAACGAAGCTGACCATGAAGAACATTTAAGGGTAATTCTTGAATTGCTGAAGAAGGAACAACTGTATGCTAAACTCTCGAAATGTGAATTTTGGCTTTGCGAGGTTCACTTTTTAGGACACGTGATCAACGAGAATGGTATCTATGTCGATCCCGGTAAGGTAGAGGCCATAAAAAAAAAAAAAAAAAAAAAAAAAAAAAAAAAAAAAAACTGGGAAGCACCGAAGACTCCGACTGAGGTGCGGCAATTCTTAGGACTGGCCGGCTACTACCGACGTTTCATCGAGGGATTTTCAAAGATTGCTCAACCCCTCATCGCTTTGACTCACAAAGGCACTAAGTACAATTGGGGTGACGCGCAAGAATCCGCTTTTCAACTGTTGAAAACCAAACTTTGTAGCGCCCCTATTCTAGCCCTCCCCGAGGGAACGGAAAATTTTGAGGTACACTGTGACGCATCTATACAAGGTCTTGGTTGTGTGCTGATGCAACTCGAGAAGGTTATTGCTTATGCCTCTCGACAACTACGGGTTCACGAGAAGAACTACACGACCCATGATTTGGAACTCGGAGCTGTGGTGTTTGCTCTTAAGATATGGAGGCATTACTTGTACGGTACCAAGTTTACCATTTACACCGACCACAAGAGTCTCCAACATATCTACGATCAGAAGGAGCTGAACATGCGACAGCGCCGTTGGGTCGAGCTGCTCAAAGATTACGATTGTGCCATCAAGTACCACCCTGGCAAGGCCAATGTAGTGGCCGACGCCCTCAGCAGAAAAGAAACAGATAAACCCAGACGGGTGAGAGCATTGTAACTCACGATTCATACCAGCTTACCCGATCAGATTCGCGATGCGCAACTTGAAGCTTTGAAAGATGATAATCTTCCATCGGAACTCATGCGGGGCATGAACAAGCAACTTGAAACCAGATCAAACGGGGTCCGATATTTTGAGAACCGGATTTGGGTTCCACAGCACGGAGAGTTGAGGACTCTAGTGATGGACGAAGCTCACAAGTCCCGATATTCTATCCACCCTAGCTCAGATAAAATGTATCATGATTTAAAGGCACTTTATTGGTGGCCGAACATGAAAGCCGACATTGCCACCTACGTGAGCAAATGCCTGACTTGTGCCAGAGTCAAGATAGAATACCAGAAACCATCTGGTCTACTGCAACAACCGGAACTCCCAATGTGGAAATGGGAACACATCTCAATGGATTTTATTACGGATTTACCTAAGACACCGACGGGATGCGATACCATCTGGGTGATCGTTGACCGGTTGACTAAATCGGCACACTTCCTAGCGATTAAAAAAACGGACAAAATGGAAAGACTGACTCGTGTTTACATGAAGGAAGTAGTGTCGAGACACGGAGTGCCTGTCTCGATCATTTCCGATCGAGATTCTCGTTTCACTTCGCACTTTTGGAAGTCGCTGCAAAGCGCTCTAGGCACCCGTCTCGATATGAGTACGGCATACCATCCTCAGACGGATGGGCAAAGTGAACGGACTATTCAGACCCTGGAGGATATGTTGCGTGCATGCGTTTTGGATTTCGGAAAAAGTTGGGAACCCCACTTACCCTTGGTAGAGTTTTCGTACAATAACAGCTACCACGCAAGTATTAAGGCAGCGCCGTTTGAAGCGCTGTACGGACGGAAGTGTCAATCACCACTCTGCTGGGCAGAGGTGGGTGACAGCCAAATCACTGGTCCAGAACTGGTACTCGAAACTTCGGAAAAGATTGTTCAAATCCGAAATCGCATGGCAGCAGCACGAGACCGCCAAAAGAGTTACGCAGAAAAGCGCCGAAAACCTCTCGAATTTCAAGTGAACGATCGGGTGTTACTCAAAGTCACACCTTGGAAAGGTGTGGTTCGCTTTGGGAAGCGAAACAAACTCAACCCATGGTATGTTGGTCCGTACCGGATAACTGAGCGCATTGGTCCGGTGGCGTACCGACTGGACCTACCAACAGAACTCAGTGGCGTACACAATGTATTCCACGTGTCAAATTTGAAGAAATTCCTGTCTGATGAAACCCAAGTAGTCCCTTTGGAGGAACTACAAGTTGATGAACAGTTACGTTTCATTGAGGAACCAGTTGAGGTTTTGGATTGGGAAACCAAAACGCTCAAGCACAGCAAAATTCCAATCTTTAAGGTTCGATGGAACTCGAGACGTGGACCGGAGTTCACGTGGGAACGCGAGGATCAAATGATGAAAAAGTATCCTCACCTTTTTGAAGGGCTAACCAAACACAGAAAACCGCGAAACTCGGCAAACCGTCAGACATCACCGGAGGTATGAATTAAATTTCGGGACGAAATTTCTTTCTACTAGGGGATGATATGACAGACTGAAATTTTTTTTACTCTTTCAGACTCTCATCACGACTTGACTCAAATTTTCGGGACGAAAATTCTTTAACATGGGAATGATGTGACAATCGTCAATTTCAGGTTAACTCCGTTAACTCAACTCCGTCAATTCAAACTTAAGATCACTAAATCTATAACGCACACTTCATTACATTTAAACTAGGGTTTAAATGACGCTTAACACTTACTACATGTGTAGTCTTTAGGGATTTGCACCGAAACGCAAACGAGTTGACGCAAACGATTGATAAATAAACGAAAAACGTCAAAACAGTAATTATGTGATAATTATGTGTTAGACTTATGTGTTATGTGATACCATGGTTATAAACGGTAACTCAAGATGAAAACAAGTTAGTTAGGCTAGAAAAGTAATACTTAGAAGTGGAGGGACTTGAGTGTAACTTGTGTGTTTATAAATATATCCTTAACTTAACCCTAACTTATTATTATTCTAAACCCAAAAACCCCGATCGGAGCTCTCATCCCCTTGCTCCTTGGCTGCCGTCCATCTTATACACCCATACAACCCTCAAATCAAGTGTTTGATTGAAGAACTAGGTGCTAGGAAGGTATAATTGATCATCCTTTACATTCTTGTTGATTGATTTTGATGTTTGTTGGGTTAATAACAAACCCTAGCTGGCCGACTTCATGAGTGCATATAGTTAATATGATTGTTGTTATTTGGATGATGATTGATAACTAGATTGAATCTTGTTGCATGGTGATTGTTGTGTCTTTGATTTGAGTTCAAACACAAACCCTAATCTTGTATGTAATGTGAAATTGATGTGCATGGATGGTGTTTATGGAGTCTAGAGGGTTATATGGATGCATGATAGTTCATAGTTTGTTATTATGTTGAGTTTGGATGCAAACAGAATCTGGACAGAATGTGTATACGATGTTTAAGTGACTGTAACGAAGTGTAAACGTGAAAGTTGGTTGAGATTGTGGGTATTCCAGTAAACTAGGTTGAGTCTAGTTTCTATAAAGTATAAGTTTGTAATTTTTGGACAAGTAGAAGTTAACTTTTATGATTATACAAACACGTTGTGCAAAGCTGAGCTGTTAGACCTGCTGTTAGGTTATGTTGTAAATGTTATATCTCATAAACTACGAGACCAATTGGGTTGGTTCCACTTCTGGAAGTTGACTCATTGAGTTAGGAACCAAACCCAAGTGGTCTTGCATTTATTGGATTTTTTCGTTTAACGGGAATTGCAAATAACATTCTGTTGTGCATGAATCTGACTGTTATGAGTTTGCTGTAATGATTTGATGATTGTGAGAAAACTATGAGGAATAAAAATGTAATAAAATATGTTCTGGAAACCTAAGACATATGTGCTTTTGTGATGATTTTTGGTAAATTAATTGAGACGCTATGATCGGTGAAATAGTACAATCTTTCTAGTAGGATTTCTGTCTCGGTGAAACTAGCTGCTGAGTTTTGTGAAAATGCATGAAATATGATACTTGCTAATTTATTATCGTGTTATGACCAAATTGCCCTTGAGGGGAATGATTGCAAGATAATTGTCGTGTTTTGACTAAAATGCCCTTGCGGGGAATAACTGCTAATTGATTGTCATAATTTGACCAAAATGCCCTTATGGGGAATAATGGCTAGTTAATTGTTATTTGTTGACCAAAATGCCCTTACGGGAAAAAATGCTAGTAATGTACGTTATGAATACATGACACGTATATGATTGCTTACACATGTGATGTGTCACAAAAACACTTGTTAAAGTCACACACGATTCACAAACGAAACACGAAACATGTTATATGCATAGGTATTACGTGCCGGGTCTAGAGACTCGATAATATTCCGACACTTAGAAAAATCTCTTTGTTGTTTTGGAACGTTAGAGAGAGTTTTTTGGTGACGCGCATCTTGGTGATTTATTTTGGGAAATTCTTTGCAAACAGTGAGTTTCACTTTCCCCTCTTTAAACTGTTTTCAAACGCTTTTCACTTGGGGGAGATAACATACTCCACAACACATTTAAGATTTTGTTATAAATTATATATCACTTGTAAAGGCTAAGTGGCAAACTAAATATTTGAAGTCCTACACATCGAACCGGTTAATATTTAGAATAGCGAGTCACTGTTGAGTAGTACTACTGGGTTTGACAAACCCCACCCAACGCTAAACTCGACTGGAGGACCTGGTGACAAGGCACTTACTAAACGAGTCAGCTTACTAAACGAGTCAGCTTCGGTGTCGAACACTTAGTAATACTTGTTGTATAGATTAGCTACCTATCGATATATAATTTGACATAACACTATCTGTAACGCAAAACGCTGTAACGCAAAACGCTGTAACGCAAAACGCTGTGACGCTGTAACGCTGTAACGCAAGACGCTGAACGCAAACGCTAAACGATTTATTTTTATATAACTTGTGAACTCACCAACCTGGTGTTGACACTTTTAGTATGTTATTCTCAGGTAGCCGAGGCGGGCGCGCGGTTTAGGAACATGCATTGATTGAAAACGCTTTTGTCCTACAAACTTATTTTTAACGATTATCTTTGGTTTTAAGTCGTCCTGCGTGTCGCAACTTTTGATTAAAGGTTTTTACGCTTCCGCATTTAATTACACGTAGACGTTTTCATGGTTTTGAAACTTTATTTTATGGTTTGATTATAACTGATGATTCCGATCCTGCCAGTTCACACCCTCTGACGGTAAAACTCCGTTAGTGGATTTTGAGGGTGTGACACAAATCTTGGTGTCAAGGGTTCGGAGAACAAGTGTTTCCCCCTTCTAGTTACTACATATCTGTCAAAGGAATCATTCTCAAGGAGATGGGAGTTGTAACATCCTACTTTTAGAATAATAAATAAGAGAATTTTACTTATTTAATTGAGTATTATTGTTTAAATATGTTAAATAATAGTAAGTTGAGTTGTTGGCTTTAAAATAAAAGATGGATTAGGGGATGGTTATGGGCCTAAGGTCCATGGGCTGTGGGTATTTAAACACCCTAAACCTCCCTAAAACGCTAAACCCTCTCCTTCATTCCAGGCCTAGATCCAAACTTGAATCAAGCCGGTTTGTGTTCTATTTTTATCAAGTAACAAGAAGCGTACCAAGATCATCAGTTTGGTTCAAACCGAGGCCGAACGGAATCCAGACCGAGGTTGAACTTAGCCCGTAAGGTATGTTTTAATTAAAAAGGTTAAGTGTTTGAGATCGGTTTGCTATGAAACTTGGTAAGATAGTGAATAGAACCCTAACATGAAGGAAAAACATAAGATTTGTGGTAAAAGAGTTATCAGGTGCGATTCATGATGAACAGGTAATGTTCGGCCGTGAAAAAGCATGTAGATGATGTTGTTTTAACCCATAACTAGTTGCAGTAGTGAAACGAGTTATAAGGAGAGGTTAGACGACGAATATAGTTGGATGAACGGTAAAATAAGAAAACAAAAGTTTGAATCACAAATACGTAGAATTGCATCTCAGAGGAATGCAATGCGTTTCATTCAAGAATGTGACTGGTTTTCCATATGCTATACGATTGGTTTTCCATGCAATGCGATTGGTTTTCCAATATGCAATGCGATTAGTTTACCATGCGATGCAATTGGTTCCCTTATGCGATTACGATTCAGCATAGAAAAGAAATAATAGCTCCATTTTAACTAAGTCAGACTAGTTCACTAACTTGGGTAATAAGACTTAGATAGAAAAGTAGCTTATTAACACCTATACTTACCATACTGTTAGTCGAGCCCAGCTGAAACAAGGTGTTATCGTTAACTCTAAGACAAACAGGATCTTGGTGAGTTTCTAGCCCCTATCTCTGTTTTGTTTTTCAGGAATATGTGCATACTCCTACGTTGTTAGTTAATACACTTACCTTAAGTAGTAAGTGTATGCTATATGAATGACTTATGAATGATATATAAATGAAATTTCAATGATGCATAAATGTTGAAAAGGTTAGGAGTATGTATGTATTTATATCAAAATGTATGTATGGTTTTATAGTTATATGGTTATATAGTTGTACGGTTATGTGACAAAGCGTGTATGGTTGTACGGTTGAATATCCGAGGTATGTAGGAATCGAACCCTAATAATATTCAAGGTATGTAGGGATCGGACTCTAATAACATCCAAGGAAGTAGAGACCAGTCCCTAACAATATCTTAGGAAGGTTATAGGGCGAAAGGCTCATTAAAACGTAGAGGTAGTTATGTATGTATTAATTACTTAAAATATAAAAGTATGAAAAGTATAAAGGTATGAAAGTACGAAAGAATGAATTATGTATTAATGTATGTATGTATGAATGAAAGATAAGATGGTTAAGTATGTAGCATGTATCTTCGGATACTTATATGTAGGTACGTGAACGTAATGTATTTTGCCTAATTAACTAGAACATACTCAGTGCATCTTACTTTTAGTATGCATGCAAGCGAATAAGTTAAAGCAGCTAGCTTAAGGAAGGCACATGGCAAGATTTGTAGTGTCTAAAAATGGATAGGGATTGTTATGGTGTTTATTTATGTTGTTTTATATTATGTCTAAAGACAAGATTTAAATGTTTTGTAATGAATGGTTGATGTTTTTATACTCTGTGAAAAGTTTTAATTAACTCTAATATTTAGAACTATGTTTATGAGTAAATCCAACGTCCAGTGTAGGGCTACCGGATTCGGGTCCTTACAAGTTTGTATCAGAGCAATAAGTTCGAGAGACATACGCATCCTACTCGCTTAGACTTTAACAGAGAATGTGACTAAAAGAAAAGATAGAAAGGAAGATGCCAGCTCAAGAAAGCCATGTGTCGCTCAAGCGAGATCAGTGACAGTAAAGTTCATGTCTGATGCATAACGTTAGAATGAGTAAGAAAGTTAGCTTAATTTCTAGAGATAGGAATATGTGATTATATGAAACTTTTGAATGATTGTCTAGCTGTTAGAAAGTAAAACCTAGAACAAGTGAAGTCATGATTGGATGTGTATAGCACATGAAGAGTAGCGTGATTGGTTAATCACAGCTAGCCACTGTTATCAACTGTTTGCCTTACTATTTGTATACTAAACAATTCACAGAGTGATGACGTTTGTGTTTTCTTATAAAATGCAGATGGCTGGCGCAAGGAAAGCTACTGATGAGGGAGGCTGTATAGGACAACACGCCACATGTTAACCTATTGCCTTCTTAAGAACCGGTTATTAACACAAGAAAGGAAGATTACGTGTCTGCGCAAAAACCGGGAAGCAACGGAGGGTATCAGCTTGATCCTGCTATTCAAGCTAACATTGCTCAAGCTGTGGCTAATGTAGTGAAACATAAGCAACTCGAATGGTCTGCGTGAATTAAGAGTAAGAGTACAACGAAGTCGTATGCAGGTAACACCAAAGCTACCAAGCAGACTAAAGATGATACTAAGGGGGATGACGAGAGTGAAAAGACCGCCTTAACCCAAGTCAGGTCTGTGAAAGTTAACAGAAAATAGAAGAGCCATGGCAGGTGTAACTTACAGGCTATTCAAAGGTTGTGATCCTCTAAAGTTGACTGGTATGGGTGATTCAATAGCAACTCTTCAATGGATAACCGCTTTGGACAAGGTTATCCAAACCAGTAAATACCAACCCGACCAAGCAGTGGGATTCACTACCAAGCATTTATTGACAAGGTCCTTTTCAGGTGGGAGACTGTTGAATAGAGAAAGACTATGGGGAAGATTTAAGACTATGAGGTGGGAAGGTTTGGAAGAGATGCTTATGAAGCGCTTATGTGCTAACGTAGAGATAGAGAGGGCTGAGTTGAAATTTCTGAACTTGAAGGCGGGGAAGAAGACACATCGTGAATACACCACTGAATTCAACCACATGTCCAGATTAGTGCTCGATATGGTGAATAATGAGGTGAAGTGAATTAAATGTTACAAAGGGGACTTCCACAAAATGTTCGAACTCTAGTCCGGGCTAGTAAACCTGCTACTTTTTATTCTGCTGTTGAACTCGTAGAAATGGTTTACGACGACCTAGCTGTGGATGATGTGGAAGTAGAAGAGAAGAAAGAGAAGAAATGGGTCTCTCTGACGAAATGACCCAGTACTAAGTTGAGAAATTCGAAAGATATGAAGCTGAAGTACAGTAAAAAAAGTCGTGTAAGACATGTGGTAAGATGCATGGTGGTGATTGTAGGTGAGGTATTGGTACTGATGTTTTTCACAAATGCGGGAAAGCTCATGGTGGGGAGTGCAGGCTGGGTTCGAAAGCCTGTTACAAGTATGAAAAAGTAGGGCATTATGCTCAAGAATGTAGTGCAAAGCCCGTATGGTACAAGTGCGGTAAGACGGGTCATATGACAAGGGAGTGCACTAATGGTGAAGTTGGAGGAAGTGGGAAGAAGGATGCTAACAAGACCAGGACGAACACCAGAGCCACTGTGCTGACACAACAACAAGCCAAGCAGACCCCAGACGTTGTGACTGGTACGTTTCTAGTAGATGGTATTTTGGCTTATGTGTTATTTTATTCATGTGTGAATAGAAGATTTGTAGCTACGTTGTTTTTCAAGAAAGCTAAAATGAAATGTTTTTGTGTGCCTAAAACTTTTACTGTAGATATCGCTAGTGAAGCCTCTATTAAAATAATGAGAATGGTTAAGGATTGTAAGATTGGGTTAAAGGGACGTGAGTTCCCTGCTAACTGTATGTGATGACCTTAGGGGGATTCGATGTAATATTGGGAATGGATTGGCTGTCTGAGTTTGAAGCTTAGATAGTGTGTAAGATTAAGCTAATAAGATTAAAGTCATTAGATGGTGGTACTGTGATGGTTTATGGTGATAAAGAAAGTTCTGGGCTTAACGTCATTTCGATGATAAAAGCCAAAGGTTTGTAAAAGCGAGGGTGCAGTGCCTGCCTAGCGTATCTTCTCAAAGCAACAGCGCGACGAAAGAAGTGAAAGATGTTCCTGTATTGTGTGATTATCCAAAAGTGTTCATAGAGGACCTTCCGGGGTTGCCACCGGAACAAGAGGTACAATTTTAGATAGAATTAATACCATGAGCGCAGCCCGTCCTGAAAGCACCTTACCGTCTGGCGTTGTCCGAGATGAAAGAATTAATGTCTCAACTGCAAAACTCCTCAATAAAGGTTTTATATAACCAAGTGTTTCCGTGTGGGGCGCACCGGTATTATTCGTTAAGAAGAAAGACAAAAGTATGAGAATGTGTACAGATTATCATGAGTTGAATGAGCTTACGGTGAAGAATAGATATCCGTTGCCACGCATTGCTGATTTGTTCGATCAGTTGCAAGGTGATAGTTGGTTCTCGCTCATAGAACTTAGGTCAGGTTACCATCAGTTAAAAGTGAAAGAGTTAGACATCCCTAAAAGAACGTTTCGAATGCGGCATGGGCACTATGAGTTTCTCGTGATGTTATTTGGACTGATAATTGCTCTAGAAGCATTTATGGATATGATGAATAGGGTAAGTCGGCCGATGTTAGACAAGTCGGTTATCGTTTTTATTGACGATATATTCATTTATTCGAAGAGCGAATCTGACCATGCTGAGCATCTAAGAGACGTTTTGGAGATATAAAAAGAAAGAAAAACTGTATGCTAAGTTTTTGAAATGCGCATTCTAGTTGCGAGAAGTACAGTTTCTAGGTCACATAATTAATCCTGAAGGGATTACTGTGGGCCTAGCTAAGATCGAAGTGATAAAGAATTGGAAGACTCTGTAAAACCTATTTGAGATATACAGATCCCTAGGGTTGGCTGACTATTATAGGAGATTCATTCAAGGATTGTCCTAGGTATCCGCACCATATAACTTGAAAGGATGTAGTGTTCAATTAGGGTAAGTATCAAGTGGAAGCTTTTGAGGAATTCAAGAAAAAACTCACACAAGCTCAAATCCTTGTTTTACCTAATGGTTATGAGGATTTGGTGGTTTATACTGATGCTTCGCATTGTGGGTTAGGTTGCGTGTTAATGCAACGAGGTAAGGTCATAGTGTATGCGTCCAGACAATTGAAGGTTCGTGAAAGAACATACCAGACACGTGAGTTAGAGATAGCAGCAGTAGTGCATGCTCTCAAGATTTGGACACATTACCTGCAAGGTACTAAGTGTACCATCTATACCGATCATAAAAATTTAGCGTATTTCTTCGAGCAGAAGGAACTAAACATGAGGTAGATCAGGTGGTTAGAATTGATAAAGGAATATGGTTGTGATATAAAGTACTATCCTGGTAAGGCTAATGTGTTCGCCAACGCATTTAAGCCGTAAGAATAAAGACGTCATCGAGACGGTAAAGTCATATAAGCTAAACATTAATTCATATTTCTTTGGAGATATCAGTAGTGTTCAATCATAAGCTCTCGTAGATGAAAGGTTAATAAAGAAAGAAAGAATTTTCGGACAACAAAATGAGTTGATAGATAACACTCATGGTGTAAAGACTAGATTTGACAGTATGTGGATTCCATGCCATGGAGATCTTTGAGTTTGAATCTTAGATGATGCTCATAAGTTCGATACTCGATTTATCTAGGATCTACCAAAATATATCAAGACATAAAGAGAGACTACTGGTGGTCGGGTATGAAGAATGAGGTAGTAGATTACGTCAGTAAGTGCCTAACTTGATTGCAAGTCAAGGCTGAACATCAGAAACCATATAGGAAAATGCTGCCCCTAGATATACCAGAATGTAAATGGGAACACATCATCATGGATTTCATAACAAAGATAACTCGTACAACCAGAAATCATGATACCATCTGGGTGAATGTGGACCATTTAACCAAAAGCACTCACTTTCTGTCTATAATGAGAGGCTATCTCTTCTAAAATGTTAGCAAAAGTGTTCATAAGGGAGATTGTAGCAAAGCATGGAGTACCGCTGTCTATATTGTCTGATAGAGACACCTGCTTTACTTCAAGATTCTGGATGAATTTCCATGAAGCTACGGGAACTAGATTGAAAATTAGTATGGTGTATCATCCTAAAAAAGATAGGCAGTCTGAAAGGACTATACAAATACTTGAGGATATGCTAAGTGCTCGTGTGTTCGACTTTGGAGGAAGTTTGGACGATCAGCTACATCTAGCATAATTTTCTTACAACAATAGCTACCATTCAAGTATTGGCACGCCTCCGTTTGATATGCTATATAGTAGACATATAGAACCCCTTTATGTTGGGGAGTGATTGGTCAGAAGGATATTGGAAGTTTAGAAGTTGTGCAAGAAACCTCTTCAATGTTTGATTAAATCAAAGCAAGAATGAAAACTGCTCAAGATCGCCAGAAATCCTATGTTGATAAGCGGTGACAACCGATTGAGTTTAACGTTGGTGACAACGTGATGCTTAAGGTCTCATCTTTGAAGTGAATAATTCACTTTAGCGAAAAGAGGAAAGTTGTGTCTACGATACACTGGACCGTTTAGGATCATAGATCGTGTGGATGAAGTGGCTTACAAGCTTAATTTACCTACTGATTTGTAAGGAATTCACTCCACTGTTCATGTTTCTCACTTAAGAAAATGTCTAGCTGATGACACATCTTTTGTGCCATTGGAAGGCATGGAAGTAGATGAGTAATTGAACTATATTGAGCAACCAGAGGAGATAATAGACTAGGAAATAGAAGCATCTTCGTCGCAAGATTATTCCTACAGTCAAAGTGATATTGAAGCATCGTAAGGGATCATATGCTACTTGGGAAGCTTAGGATGAAATGTGGAAGTTCTAACTGCATTTTTTTGAGTGCTAATTAGGTTTCGGGGACTAAACCTGTTTTAAGGAGGGTAGGCTTGTAACATCCTACTTTTAAAATAATATATAAGATAATTTCATTTATTTAATTGAGTGTTATTATTAAATTATGTTAAACAATAATAAGTGGAGTTGTGGGATTGAAAATAAAAGATGGATTAGGGGATGGTTATTGGCTTTAGGTCCATCGGCTTGGGGGTATTTAAACGCCTAAACCACCCTAAAACCATAAACCCTCATTCTGTCATCTAGCCTCCACACACTAAAAAAAACATACATAAACACTTTACTTCATTCTGGACCCAGATCCGAGCTTGAATCAAGGAAGGTTTATGCTCAATCTTCATCAAGTGACAAGAAGCGTACCAGGTTCATCACCTTGGTTCAAACCAAGGCTGAATTGAGTCCGGACCAAGGTTGGACCAAACCTGTAAGGTATGTTTTAATTAAAAAGGCTAAGTGTTTGAGGTCGGTTTTCCATGAAACTTGTTAGGATAGTGAATAGGACCCTAACATGTAGGAAAACATAAACTTTATGGTAAAAGAGTTATCGAGTGCAATTCCTGCTGAATAGGTAACGTTTGGCCGTGAAAAAGCATGTAGATGACGTTGTTATGACCTAGAACTGGTTATAGTAGTGAAACAAGTCCTGTTGGGTCGGATTTTTTATAAGGAAGATTGAAATCTTCTCAACCTCCTCAGGAAACGGCTAAGTTTGGACTTCGAGCAAGCCTAGACTATCGAGCATGGTTTTACTACCTCGAGCAAGGTCTTTAGAACCATTTGTGGTTGATTCTTCTAAGTGTTAAGGCTTCAAGCAAGCTACACTTCAACGAGCAAGAGTATTCTTCTATCAAGCATGGATTGCCAATCGAGCAAACATCTTGATCATACAAGTTTCAACCAAGTGTTATGAGCATAGGATGGTCCAGCACATGGGGACAAGCATTGATGCAATAAGAAGATGTCATGTGTTCAAAGCAAGGACTTCGAGCACAGTTCAATTCCCCCGATCAAGATTTACGTCCGAGCATGCTAAAGATTGTTCAATAAGTCTTAGGATATGACTAAAGACATCAAGAAGAATAAGCTTGCTCGATGGACTAGTTCGAGCAAAGCAAGGATTGGTCAAGAGGAATGAAGCTTGCTGGAGGAGAATATCTTAATTGAAGATATTCTAAGTAAAGTATGCTCGAAGACATTCATCGAGCATACCTAGCATACTGAGTCTGCTCGAGCAACAGACAAACCTTGCTCGAAAACTCCTACACTTGTATTTATTTTGTCCTTCATTATGTAATAGATAGGGATTCTAGAAGGAATGTCAGGGTCTATAAAATAGGATCCTAGGCTTCCATTTAGAGAACGGATAATGACGCACACAATACGAGAAACATTCTAAAGAATATTCTATTTGTTTCCTCGTACCGCTGCCGCCATCACGAAACCCTAGACATTCCTTTCACTGTTTCATTGAATTATGTACTAAATACAGTGAATCTTTGTCTTTGATTATGTTCTTATTGATTATCTGTTATTGTTTTGTGTCTACAACTTCACACCTTCGTTCCCATTCGTTGGATATCCTGATTCCACCAGGATATTCAATAGGCCTTTGGGTAAGTGAGTCAGTATGTTCTTGTCAAACTTTCAAGGTTTGCACCTGACTCCCGGTCCTGACAAGTGGTATCAGAGTTTGGAAGCTCGCTGAAGGCTACGGGACTGAAGGTTTGTGAAAAAGCTTGAAGCTTTACTCTGTTTTTTCTGTTGCAACAGTTAGATCTACTGAAATGGAAGACTAAGAAGTTTCTACCAACAAAATTCCTAGACGTCTTGGACAAGAAAACTTTATTAAATGGAAGATACTTTTCGAAGCCGCTGTAAACTACAATGACCCGGAACTTTGGACGTCTATTACAGAGAAACTATGTTGCTTACACTGCTGCTAACAATAGTGCCACTGTTGAGCTAAAAATGATGAAAAGAGATGACAAAGCACTATCTATCCTGAAGCTAGTTCTGTCTTGGGAAATATTGACAATCGTCAATCATTACAAAACTACTAAAGATATGTATGATGCAGTTATTGATATGTTTGAGGGCAATACAGAACTGAGAGACCTTAAGAAGGATAGACTAAAGCAACAGCTGGATAGATTCATGTTTAAAGATGGAGAAAGATTAAAATCAGTCATGCAAAGTTTCATGGGGGTTGTGAATGATATAAGAACAACTGACCTGCAGATCTCTTATTTTGAGCTAAACAAGAAGCTTCTATCATCTTTGTCTGGTGAATGGTATACAGGCAGCAAATTCATCAAGGAAAAGGCCAATTTCCCCAACTTTAAGTTAGATGATGTAATAGCATTCCTCAAGGCTGTAGAACATGAAATGATCGAAAACCACATGATTAGAGAAGATAAGCCCATTTTTCAAGTGAACAATGCTCTTGTAGCACCAATGGGAAATCTCTCAATCAAGAATCAGCAACCAATCATTGAAGAGCCATCTGAGATAAGTTCAACATGTGGTGGATAACCATGATTTAATGTTCAGTTGATAGAAGATGATGTAGCCTCAACAACAAGTGGACAGTCCACATTTGTGCAGAACAATACAACTCAAGGAAGTGATTACCAAGCATTGTTCTCTATGTTTACTGAGTCATATAATGCATTTGTGGCCAAGAACTTGATCAACACAAGCATTGTGCAGGAAGACCTTAAGCAACTTGATGTTGATGACTTAGAAGATATGGATATCAAATGGCAGGCTGCCATGTTAGCTGTGAGAAACAACAGGTTATACAACAGAACAAGAAGATTAAGCTTCAATGGACCAGATGAGAACCAAAACTTCCAGCATCAGAGAAATCAGATCACCAATCAAAACCCCTATCAAAACCAGAATAGACCCCAGCAACAACACTTTCAGCCTCAAAGGAACAACCGACTACAGATTCAATACAACCAGAACATAGTCAATCAGAAAGTTGTGAATCAATTCAGAGACCAAGGGAATGTTGCAGTCACAAGGGTGCCTCAAGATGGGGAGTTTGACTAGAGTAACCACGCATCTGTGATTGAAAAAGCAAACTTCATGGCCAAGGTGCAAGACAGAGCAGAATCCTCAAATGCATAGGTACATTCTGATATTTCAATTTCTGATCTTCTTATTACAATTGTTGAACTCAATCAGGAAGTTGGAAAATGGAAGATTGAATGTGGTAGAAAGGAAGCATTTCTAAACGTGTATGAAACGAGTGAAGCAACCTATGTGAATCAAATTAAGGGACTAGAAGAATATTGTATGCAAGCATACAAAACTCAATCGAGAATGACAGTTGAGATTGAGGGATTGAAAAAGTTGTATACTGAAGAAAAGCTTAAGAATGCTGAATTGTTAATTCAAACGGAATTCTTGAAAAACCTTGTGTCTACAGGAAACAAAGTGGGATTTGTGGACAAAATGACAGATGAAGAGAAATACAAGAAGGTGCCTCCACCTTTCTGTAGAAATGAGTATCTGAAACAATTTAAGAATGTGTTTGAAAACAAAGCTGAATTTGTAAAACAATATGAAGATGTGATTGTTGATGAAAATGGAGAGTGTGCTAAGAAGTAGAATGAGAAACCGGAAATAAAGAAGGAAGCAAAGAAGGATGGTGAGAAGAAGAAGTGGAGAGTGAATACTCCAGTGAGGAGAGTACTTGCAGCTGTGGCAGTACCAAACCATCTAAGGGTAAGAAGAAAAAGAAGGGATCAAACAAGAAGAAAGTTGAAAAGATTCCTCTACTGCCAAAGATGACTCCCAAGATGAAGAAGCATTATGAACAAATAAGAAAAGAACATGTAGTATTTGACATTTGTGCAAGACCACCGCAAGAAAAGAAAAGGAATGAAGTGCCAAAGAAATCTTCATATGATCAGTCTCATCCTCCACTCTATCCATTTTTTTCTAATCGTGAACTGTTTGATATTAGAAATGTGGAGTATCTACCCATGAAAAGATTTGCTACTGAAGGAAAAGGTTGCTGTTCAAAAGTACCATCTAAGTTGAAGCCAATTGTGTTTGTTAAGGAGAAATATCACTTGGTGCCTAATCTAAACATGCCAATCAAAATGGACTTCAGCAACTCTTTATGTCCAAAGACATCCCTAGGCTTTGACTTTTCCAAACCAAGTGACAAAATTAAAGACAAGCAATTGCTTGAGGATATGGGGAGATATGCCAAGGTATAGTGCAAGAAGTGTGATACTTATGGTTATCACACTGGTTCTTGCTGGTTTGAAGAAGAAGAGTTGTGGCCCCTGATGTGGTTTGTGGTTTCGACATGAAAGGATACAAGCAGATGTATTAAAGATATTTGAATGAAGAGAAGAGCAGCTCAAGTGATGATGAGAAAAGATCAGTTTTGGAATAGAGACTAAAACAAGTTTTGAAATCAAGGATGATACAACAGTATCAAACAAACCTATAAAGAACAAAAGGTCAAATGACAAAGGAAAGGCCAAAATGCCTGGGGTTCTTAATGGGGATGAAAATTTGTTGATGAAGCAAGGTTATGAACAGAAGGAGGGTTTCAGTGGAAGACAAAGAAGGAGTTAAAAGAACAGTAGGACTATGTGATTGAACAAAATGAAAACCTTACCATATCATAAGTTTCGAAAGTTGGGTCAGAATCAGACTCAGAAGAAGAATGTGAAGTTATCTATGAATATCCACTTCCACTTCCAGTTACAACTCCTGATGAATCTTCACTTAAACCTGAATTGAAAAGTGATGCAGTTTGTGACTCAGAATCCAACTGATTCTCGTTTGTGTATATGTGCAGGAACAATCATTGAACAGTAAAGACTTATGGTACATGGACAGTGGATGTTCTAGGCACATGACCTGTGATAAGGGAGCTCTTATCAATTATGAAAGAAAGTGTGAAGGTCCAGTTGCCTTTGGGAGTGATGAAAATGGAGGGAAGATTTTTGGAAAAAGAACACTCACCAATGGTAAGGTATCCTTTGAGAATGTGTTGCATGTTGAAGGACTACAATATAATCTACTCAACATTTCTCAAGTTTGTGACAAAGGGTACAAAGTGGCCTTCAATGATGAACATTGCCTAATTCTAAAGCCTGAGTTTGTGATTCCAACTGAGATGATCATAATGATGGCTCCAAGAAACGGCAAGCTCCATGAGCTCAGAATGAATACTGCTACATCTAGAGGTGGTTCATGCTTTGTTTCCAAAGCCACTGAAAATGAGACCAATTGTGGCATAGGAAGATATGTTATGTCAAATTGAAGAATATGAAAAATCTAGTGAAAGGTGAACATGTTTTTGGCCTTCCCACAAGAGAATTTAAGCTTGAAGAAAAATGCATATCTTGCCTCAAAGGGAAACAATATAAATCCTCACATAAGAGCAAATTGATAAATACCATTGAATGGGTCTTGGAAATACTACACATGGATCTGTTTGGTCCAGTAAGTGTTTCAAGTATTGGAAAGAAGAGATACTGCCTAGTGATCACAGATGATTACTCAAGATTTACTTGGGTATAGTTTAAGAGCAACAAGGATGAGACCCCAGAGTTGATCAAAACCTATGCGCTGAAAATGGGAAATCAACTTGAAAGGAAAGTGAAAGTTGCTAGAAGTGACAATGGGACATAACTCAAAAGTGAAATAATGGAAGAATTCTGCACTTCTAAGGGGATATTTCAGCAATATAGTGCACCTACGACTCCTGAGCAAAATGGTGTTGCAGAAAGAGGAAACAACACACTAATTGAAGCTGCAAGGACAATGATTGCTGATGCAAATCTGCCAGTTACTTTCTGGACAGAAGCAATCAATATTGCATGCTATGTGTAGAACAGGGTTCTACTAAACAAGGCTCACAATAAGACCCCATATGATGTTATCTTCAAAAGAAAACCTTATGTGAAGTTCTTAAAGCCTTTTGGATGTAGATGCTCACTGTTGAATACAAAGGACTATCTAAACAAATTCCATTCAAAATCTCTGGAATGTTTCTTTGTGGGATAGTCATCTCATTCAAAGGCCTACAGAGTCTATGTGAAGGAGCACATGGTGGTCATTGAGTCTTCAAACATAATATTCAATGAAAACCACTTCAATAATGTTGAAGGTCCCAAATGGCTATTTGACTTTGAGAAGATGATCAAGTCATTCAAGATTTATAATGAAGACATGGATGACGGCATGTACAGAACTATCTTTGAAGATAAAAGAAAACAAAAACAAGTTGATCTGGACAAGCTACGGTCATATGTTGCTCCTGAGCCAAATGGATTTACTTTTTAGAGATGCAATGAAGGAGCAGCTGAAGTTGAGATGAATGGACAAGAAGCTACAGTTGAAGTTTCTAATGAAGGTCCTAGTGATATGGAGAGTGAATCCATACAAAGTCAGCAACCTTTTCAGCCTGAAGTGAAAAATCAATTTAAAGATCGGTTTCAGTCTTTGTTTGACTCTCTACAAATTGGATCAAATGAAGCATCATTATCTGAGATTAATCAAACTCAAGCAGCTGTGGAAACTCAAGAAAGAATTGAAAGTGAAACTGCTGAGATCAATATGACCAATCTTGAGACAGAAGTGTCAGCACAACAAATTGTGTAGACTTTTTTTTGTTAAAAGAAATCATCATGTAGAGAACATCATAGGAGACTTGTATCAAAGAGTGACAAGAAGTTCTTCTGAAAAGGCAAACATCTGTCTGTATACTTGCTTTCTATCCTAAGTTGAACCAAAGAACATCAATCAAGCTTTAAAAGATAACAGCTGGATAGAAGCTATGCAGGAAGAGTTAGCACAATTCAGAGAGTTACATGTATGGGACTTGATTGACAAGCCCAGAGGCAAGTGTGCTATTGGAACCAAATGGGTGTTCAGAAACAAGAAGGATGAGAGGGGCATAGTGTTCAAAAACAAAGCAAGATTGATGGCTCTAGGATGCTTACAAGAAGAAGTAGTGGACTTTGAAGAATTTTTTGCTCCAGTTACAAGACTAGAAGCCATCAGGATATTTCTGGCGTATGCAGCATCAATGAACATAAAAGTCTATCAACTAGATGTGAAATCTGCATTCTTAAATGGAAAGATTGATGTGGAGGTGTATGTAACTCAACCCCTAGGATTTGAAGATCCAGTCCATCCTAACAAGGTGTACAAGCTCAGCAAAGCCTTGTATGGACTACATCAAGCTCCTAGAGCTTGGTATGATGAGCTATCATACCACCTGTTAGACAATGGTTTCTGCAGAGGAGCTATTGACAAGACTCTGTTCTACAAATAATGGAACAAGGATCTGCTGCTGTTGTAAGTGTATGTGGATGACATTATCTTTGGCTCTAAAAATGAACAAATGTGCAAGGAGTTTGAGCAAGTGATGAAATCTAAGTACAAGATGAGTTCAATGGGAGAAATGAATTTCTTCCTTGGACTTCAAGTACAACAGAAGGCTGATGGAATTTTTATTAACCAATCAAAGTATGTTCAAGAGATTCTTAACAAGTTCAAGTGCCAAGACTTCAAGACAGTGTCTACACTAATGGACACACATGAGAAAATGGTACCTAATAAGAAAGGCGAGCCAGTGGACCAGCATGAATATAGAGACAAGATAGGATCAATGATGTATCCTACAGTATCTAGGCCAGATATTATGTTTGCTGTGTGTGTCTGTGCAAGATTCCAAGCTAACCCTAAGGTCTCACGTATGCTAGAAGTAAAGAGGATTTTCAGATATCTCAAAGGAAAACCAGATTTGGGAATTTGGTATCCAAAGAACCCTTCCTTTGACTTGATGGCCTACATAGATAGTGACTATGATGGCTACAACATGAGTAGAAAATCAACTTCAGGAGGATGCCAATTTCTAGGGAATAGGCTGGTGTCTTGGCAATGCAAGAAGCGGACTATAGTGTCCATCTCTACCGCTGAGGATGAGTACATTGCTGCTTCTGCCTGCTGTGCACAGGTTCTATGGATTCAGAATCAACTGCTGGATTATGGTCTGAATTTCTTACTTAGTCCAATTTTAATTGATAATACTGCTACTATGTTCATTGTTGAGAATCCAGTCCAACATTCTAAGACTAAGCACATTGAGATTAGACATCATTTCATTAGGGATTGTCAGGAAAAAGGTGTTGGGTTTTAACAAGATTATCAAAGTGAAAAAATCCCAATTTTACCAAAAACACAGCGGAAATTAGTTTTAAATCTTGTTAATTTCATATGTATAAAACCTATTTTACACATGCAAAACCCAAGCCCGGATCCAAATACAAAAAACATACTATCAAACACATGCATGTCACTAAAAGTACATGCATGTTAAAGCTACCTTTCAAGAATATCAAATCCGGGTGAAGGAGAGGATGAATGGAAGGCAAGAACTTCAAAGGGAAGGTCCTCAAGCTTGCATACCCCAAGCCTCCGACAATAGACCTTGATTAAGCTAGGATTTTACACTTAAAAGCACCTCCTTCTTGCTCCTTCCTTTGGCCGAAATCACCAAGAGAGAAAGAAGAGATTGAGAGGATTTTTCCTTCATTGCCTTTTGTGTTACTTGTGTGTTATGTTGTATGAGAGAAGAAAACAAGAAAGAAAGATGATAAAACTTTTCAAAATGCACCTCACTTTGCACCAATCACCATCCTGGCATGTCTCCACTAACCTCTATATAATAATAAAAAAACAAGGAGATTAAGAGGGGGGGGGCTTCCTTTTCTTGTTATTATTTTTAACAATTTTTTTATATCAATTAATTTATATGCATCAATTATGTTATAAAACTTGTAGGTGACATGCTTGGTAATTTGGTTTACATATTGTTATTTAACCAACTTAAATAACACTATGTAAAGTTCTCTCAAAATATAAATCATCCATATGATTTATTCTCTACACAAGTATATTGTATTTAGAAACCCTTTTTCTAAATAACTCAAGTGTTAATATTCATTTGTTATGATAATATCATATGTAAACAAATATTATTGGTGTTTGTCTAGCTTGTTATTGGGTATGACCCGACATGGATCATGACGTACTGATCTGACTATGAAATAGCGCGTCGTTATCAGTGTCTGGTCGGATTTTTGATAAGGAAGATTGGAATCTTCTCAACCTCCTCAGAAAATGGCTAAGTATGGACTTCGAGCAAGCTTAGGAGATCGAGCATGGTTTTACTACCTCGAGCAAAGTCTTCAGAACCATAAATGGTTAATTCTTCTAAGTGTTAAAGCTTCGAGCAAACTACACTTCAACGAGCAAGAGTATTATTTTATCGAGCATGGATTACCAATCAAGCAAACAGCTTGATCATACAAGTTTTAACCCACTGTTACGAGCACAGGATGATCGAGCACATGGGGACAAGCATGGATGCAATAAGAAGATGTCACGTGATCAGCAAGGACTTCGAGCACAGTTCAGTTCCCAAGCAAGATTTACATCCGAGCATGCTAAAGATTGCTAAATAAGTATAACTGTAGACATCAAGAAGAATGAGCTTGCTCGATGGACTAGTTCGAGCAAAGCATGGACAAGTCAAGAAGAACGAAGCTTACTGGAGGAGAATATATTCTCCGAAAGAGAATATATTCTAAGTAAAATATGCTCGAAGACACTCATCGAGCATACCTAGCATAGTGAGTATGCTCGAGCAAGATAGTTACCTTGCTCGAGGATTCAACACTTGTATTATTTTGAGTTTCATTATGTAATGATTAGGATCTTGTAGAAGGAATGTCAGGGTCTATAAATAGGGGTCCTAGGATACCTTTTAGGACACGAATTTTCAGACGGAATACAGGCTGGCACGCACTGAATAAGAAAAACATTCCAAAGAATATTATCTTTGTTTTTCTCGTACAATCGCCGCTGCCGTCATACACGAAACCCTAGACATTTCTTTCACTGTTGTATTAAATGATATATTAAATGCAGTGAGTCTTTGTCTTGAAATCGTTCTTACTGATCATTCATTTACGTTTCGTGTTTTTATACTTTCACTTCTTCATTCCCACTTGTTGAATATTATGATTCCGCCGGGATATTCAATAGGCCTTTGGGTTAGCAGAGTCGGTGTGTTCTTGTCAACCTTTAGAGGTTTCACCCGATTCACGGTCCTGACAAGTGGTATCAGAGCTTGAGTAAGCTCACTGAAGGCCACGGGACAGAAGGTTGTGAAGAAGCTTGAAGCTTTACTCCGTCCTCACTACTGCATACTCCAAATCTACTGATATTGATGTGACATTTGAGCCAAAACAAGGTAAACCTCAGTACGTATTTACCGATTAAGCAAATAAACGCCTATTGCGTAAGAAACGAACGATTAACCGAACGGGTCGGGTTATGACCCAGATATCTCGGGGGGGCCATTTATAAGTGATATACGATCTATACAAGCTAAAATATTAGAAATATGGTCTTAGTTTGATAGCAAACAAGTTAAACGAAAACATGCTCGTCTAACCGCCCGCTATAGATTTAAACGCGAAAGATAGTTACAAACCAAGCATTGTATCATCCGTTAAGCCGAAAAAGACTTACCAAACACTTATTTGAAATGTTTTAATCGATCCGTGAAAATATTTTTGATTTTTACAAACATATAGTAAGCTTTTATAATTTGACACAAAACTAGCCGAAAAACACTTGTTTTCGCGCTGTTTAACGCACCCGATAAGTTTTTCACGCCAAAAACTGAACCCGAATTAAATTTGGACCGGGCTTTTCGTGTTTGGGATTGAGAAATCAGAAACTTAGGCCAAAATGGGCCCAAAGTGGGCCCATGATGGTCCGATCGTAGCAGCAGCCCCCCCTTTATTCTTTCACATTTAAACTGATACAAGATATTTTCAACATTATTTCTTGATAATTCTGGACATAAACTTCTTCTTCAGCCAAAAACTCAAGAAACCCTAAGGTAAACAACTTAAATAAGCTACTTTTACACTTGTTTAATACCATAAAAACATGTCTTGGTTACTAAAAATTATTCCTAACCGTGTAAAAATCCTAAAAATGGTCCATAAACATGTTTTGATCATACACATGGTAAGGAACCTGTTTTGATAGTTTTTTTGGCCATAAACACGGATTAAAGGGTTGAAACGACGATTTACGGTTCAAAAGTTCGTTTTTGTACACTAGCCGAAACCCTAACTTAAGGGCTGTTATGTTGATGAAATATTGCTTGGTTTGTGATATAGGACTTGTCCCTAGCTTTCTTAGAAGCAAAAGAACCTGAAAACTTGATTAAAAGGTCGGAAACGAGCCAAACCCGCTAAGGTAATGACGAAACACTCGCTTACGGGCTATTTAGGTTACGGTTGTGATGTGCATATTTTTAGGACTTGAAATTTTTCAGAGACATCAGGGACCATGTCAATGAGTCCCTGTTCAAATTTGGTAATTTTTTGACCAACCGAGAATATTTGGCGAATTTATAACCGAATTGGGACGTTTATTTGGGAAAAATAGCTAAAATACTTCAAAAATTATGAAAATTTTCTGGGAACTCAAATTTGATGTATTTTGATCACATATGAGTTTTGGGAGCATTTGGACAAGTTTAAAGGTGTTTTGTTTATTTGCGTTCGTGTGAATTTTTACAGCCGAATTTGGGCCGAAAAGAATATCGCACGAGCTTTTTACATTCTGGAATTGATACAGGTTGTTTTGGGACATGATTTGAGTATTTAGGAATTTTTGTGGAATTGTTTGGGGTAAACGGACGATTTTCAGACGAAATATAGCTAATAAAATGAATTTTTATAAATTAATAAATCTGTAAATAAATTCCAGAAATATTTTTATAAAAATCTACATATTTTAATTGAGTGGTTATATTTTCATAATTTAATGATTAACGGTTAATTAATTATGCTAATCTGAATATTAAACAAATTCAATTTTTATAACAACCGGCAAATTCACGACTAGTGAACCTGCGGGAATATCAAAACACCAAGAGTGATCAAAAATCATATGTTTGGACTAATTAAGTGAAAATGAACTTTTCTATGAGAAACCTGGACAATCCGGGTGGATTGTGCGCGTTTCTTCTCAAATCAAACTGAATAAACGGAAACGGGCCCCGTGACTAATCCGGGACCCCAGTATGTGATCTTTCTTTATAATTTAATCATTTTATTAACCAATACATTTACCCTAGCTTATTGTCCCATAACTGTTTTCTGAACGCCTAAACGAACAACTTGGCCTAGCTGGGAAAACGGGAACCTGAGCCAAGTTCAGTTTTAAGTATTAGACATTGAACAACATCACAACTTAAGCCTATTGCCACTTTCTGGGCATTCCAACTATACCCAGATTAGTTATACAGCCCATTTTTGTATTGAGATTATAATAATATTAAAATATTAATATTATTATAATATTTATTATAGGAACTACTGATAGCGAACCGAACAAACCACGAGCTGATACAGTATTGATTATCTACTAAACCGTGAGTTTCATGACCCCACTTTTAAACTGTTTTACGAACTTTTGGGGTGAAAAGCATGTTTGCTTATATCTATATACTTATCCGAAACATGTGATGATGTGAATTATCTAAGTGCTAACACACGAAAGTCCCCACGATCACAGTGATTAACTTCGAGCCGGTGGCTTGTGAATAGTACTATTGGTTTGACAAACCCAAACGGAGCCGGCACGGTTTGCCGAGACACCAAAACCGTTTGCATCTGACTATAAATTTTACGAACCAGCTATGTAGTGTTAGACATTGCTACCGGGGCATGTTATGGGCGGAAAGGGGCCACAATGGTTGATTGAGCGTGGGAAATGGAGGCACGCAGCACGAACAGTCCACGCTTCACTATAGCTTAGCATAATTACATCACATACATCATTTACATACATACGTACTTATTTCATGATTACAAGTGTTGACTTGTTAATATACTCATTACTGATTTCTTGAAACTCGTGAAACTCACCAACTCTAGTAGTTGACCCGTTTTAAACTGCTTTTTAGGTGTACCTAAATCGGAGTAATTTGATGATCTGTTACTTGCGTGATGTGTGTGGTTGATGCTATGTGAATAGGGGCAAGGGAGTTAGTAGTAAGAATGTATAGTTAACGAACTAGTTTTGTTTGTATCACCTAGACCATTAAACAATGATAGAACAAAGAAATGTAATATATTGTAAATTAGTTTGTAATGTTTCTTTATAAACAATGTGTTGATATCAGAGGTGTCTTTTACATTCCCGTTTTACGCTTCTGCATTGTGCTAGTCGGGGTGTGACAGAAGTTGGTATCAGAGCCATTGGTTATAAAGGATTAGGTTATCTCTTAGGGTACCTAAAATATAATCGTAGGCTCGATTATCTCTGGGAAAATAATTAAATAATAAATTAATATTATATACTGATGGATGTCGGGATGAACTTGTAGGGCAAGTGAGTTATTGTGGTCCGGAACATAATAACAGACTTGCTTGTACGAGGGAATTCGGGGAGAAATCGCGGAACGTGTGGTTAGGTAAAAGTGGCAACATATGTGTATAAAAGGTAATGTGAAAGTATATATATATGTAACACTCATACGTGCTTATGTGGAACAAGGTGTATGAATACGTGTACGTACGATACTGTTGATGACGGTACATTTTACTATGAATATTATATTAATTTATATTCAATATTGATTTAAATAATAATAATAAATAAAAATTTTAATAAAACTAATATTATATTCTGATATAATTAATATTAAAATTTGGTTTAATTAATTAATCTTCTCGGCAATAGTTAGCGATTGCAATAGTTATTATTCTTATAACTAACCTTTGCGTAGAGTCATGTCAAGGAATAACGACTACGTACCGGAAGAAGAACCGGTAATATCTGTAGAGGAGGATCCCGAGGAAGAATCAGAGGAGGATCCAGAAGAGGAGGGTCCAGAAGAGGAGGACCCAGAAGAGGAACCGGAGGAAGAAGAGGAAGACGTGGAAAAAGAAATTACCTGTAGAGAGTTACCCAGGAATGTACCTGATCTATCTGGCTACAGATGCGATAGTTATCCACCCAAGTCACCACGCATGGATCAAAACGAAGTTAACAGTCAGTATCGTTCACCTGCTAGAGTTGCCAGATTACCCACTCCACCTATACACCAGTCGCCGACGACTTCAGCTACTGCGCGAGTCCGGCAGACTGCTCGTATTAGGGTAACCCCGATTGACCCTACCTTGATTCCATTCAGATCTACCCACGACCGGGGAGGACCTTCACGCCCTAGGGTAGATACTTCATCTTGTCGTTCATTGAGTATACCTACCCCTCGCCCTGACTTCCCAAACGCAGGAAACAACTCTTGGATGGCTGTCCTGACTAACCGTGTGATAGACCACTCGATAGCCATAGCTAACATTAACCAGGAGAGAAGGGACGTGACCCAGTATTTATCGATGTTACATCAGATAGTACTGAACTTACAGCAGTCAGATGCCTACCACCACTGTTGTTTGGATAGGGTGACGGTTCGGCTGTGGAACTGTTACTGGGTGATTACGGTGCTGTTATTTTTATGTTTGTGGTTAGCCTATCGTCTGTATGGATAGATGCGGAATATTACAATTATGTGTACATGATTTTTTGATACTCCATGTATGTATATAGCAGTATGTTATGTTAACATGGAGCACAATTTTGTACATTATTACAAGCACTGATCCTTATAGGGTTAAGTCTAACAGTCACTTAGTGACAGATTTTGATATATACATGCAAGCACTAGCCTTTATCAGGCTAAGTCTATGTACCTTTTATTATCAATGTACAGAACAATTTGTGAAATGTCAGTATGTTATCTGGTTTACCTGTACAACATTTATTGTGATTACTATTACACAGTGTCGTAGGCTGGAATTAGTACTAATTGGCTTATATTTGTTTATCATTATAGAATGGTCCCAAAGAAAGCAAACCCTATGACTGAGGCAGAAATAGCCAAGATGATTGCTCGTCAAATGCAGGCAGTGATCCCACTTATCGTAACACAAGTAACTGCCGGTGTAAACGCAAATATGCAAACAAACCAACAACAAAACAATAATACTCCCCCAACCAACAATGAAACAGTTACAAATAATAATCCCCCACCTGATGCAAATAATGTCAACAACAATAATCCCCCACCAAACCCAAACAATAACAATAACAACCCTAATCCCCCCCGAAGGGAATATTCAATCAAAAACTTCATGGCCTATAAACCGATTGATTTCAAGGGTACTGAAGGGCCACACGGGTTAATTAAATGGATCGAGAAAACTGAATCTGTTCTCAATATTAGTAATTGCCCACCGGAAAACATAGTCAAGTATGTTGCTTCTACTTTTACGGATCATGCTTAATGTGGTGGAACACTACGGTACAGATAAAAGGTCAAGATACGGTGAATCGCATGACATGGGCTGAACTCAAAACACTGATGTTGGAACATTTCTGCCCAAGGAACGAAATTCAAAGGTTAGAACATGAACTATGGAGTTTGGAGATGAAAGGAGCGGATCATTTGGGATACATGAACCGCTTCAATGAATTGGCCCGCTTAGTACCATGGTTAGTAACTCCTGAAAATAAACGAGTTGAACATTATATTTGGGGTTTAGCCCCGGAAGTGAGGAGTTTGGTGAACTCTGTGGGTCACACTTCGTTCGAGAATGCCGTGACTTAGGCCGGCATCGTAACTTTCGACTTGGTAAGAAGCGGAGTGTTGAGAATGGCCGGGGAATCATCAGGTATGAAATGAACTGACTATGGGACGAGAGCACAACGAGGACAATCAAGCAAACGTGCACGTCCGACAATCAGAAATTATGCTATAACTGGTTCCGATACGAAGACAGACAGGTACAAGGGACCCTTGCCAATGTGTGACAGATGTAATTACCATCATGTGGGAGAGTGCAGATTGCCGGTATGCCAGAAATGTGGTCGAACTGGGCATTATGCCCCTAATTGCAGAGCAGGTGCAGAAATTATGAGCCGACCAGCCCAGACAACCCAACCCCGTCATCCCCAACTACCGAGACCACAACCAATTCGTCAGCATCCAGCTCAGCAAAACTCAACTGTAGTGAATCGCCGTGCTTGTTTTGAATGTGGGAGCACAGAACACTTTAGAAGGGACTGCCCCAAGCTGAATCGAGGAGCAATCACCGGTCGAAACCAAGCATCGACTTCAAGTGCGTCTCGGGGACGCGCGTTTGTTATTGGGTCATGAGAAGCACGACAAGACCCGAACGTAGTAACAGGTACATTTGTTGTTTCTGATCAATATGCTTCTGTGTTGTTTGATACTGGTGCTGATAGAAGCTTTGTTTCCACTAATTTTTGTATACTTGGGTAACATGCCAGTTAGTGAACTAACAAATCCCTATACTATAGAGCTCGCTAACGGTAACTCTATAACTGTCAACCAAATAATCCAAAACTGTTCCATTATTCTTAATGACCACCCATTCCTTATTGACCTACTCCCGATAGAGTTAGGAAGTTTTGATGTTATTGTCGGCATGGACTGGTTAACCAAGTATAAGGCGGAGATTGTGTGTAACGACAAGACAGTTAAAATTCCCTTTTCGAATGGTGAGCTGATTGTAGTACAAGGAGAGAAGTCTGGTTCGATTTTACCTCTCGTGTCTCATCTCAAAGTGTTGAAATGTTTACGCCAAGGTTGTATGGCATTCTTGGCAAACGTGACTATAAAGAATCCTGATGGGAAACGCATAGAAGAGATTCTCGTTGTACGTGAATACCCCGATGTCTTTCCTGACAATTTACCTGGATTACCACCGAACCGACAGGTTGAATTCCGTATAGACTTAATTCCAGGATCAGCCCCTATTGTTAAGGCACCTTACCGGTTGGCACCCTCTGAAATGCAAGAACTATCCAACCAGTTACAGGAATTGTAAGATAAGGGTTTCATTCGTCCTAGTTATTCTCCTTGGGAAGCACCGGTATTGTTCGTAAAGAAGAAGGATGGAAGTTTTAGAATGTGCATCGATTACCGGGTATTAAACAAAGTTACCATCAAGAACCGATACCCTCTGCCACGAATAGATGATTTGTTTGACCAACTCCAAGGGGCAAACTATTTCTCGAAAATTGACCTTCGATCCAGTTACCATCAAGTTAAAATCCAGGAGGAAGACGTGTCTAAAACGGCGTTCCGAACTCGTTATGGCCACTACGAATTATTAGTTATGCCGTTCGGACTGACTAATGCTCTCGCAGTTTTCATGGACCTTATGAATCGAGTTTGTAAACCGTACCTCGACAAATTTGTTATCGCGTTTATTGATGACATTTTGATATATTCGAAAACCAAGGAGGAACACGAGCAGCATTTACGAACTATCTTGGAACTGTTGAAGTAGGAAAGGTTGTATGTCAAGCTGTCAAAATGTGAATTTTGGCTACAAGAAGTACAATTTCTAGGACACGTTGTTAACCGACACGGTATCCATGTAGACCCGAGTAAGATTGAAGCCATCAAAAATTGGCAAGCCCCAAAGTCACCAAAAGAAATTCACCAATTTTTGGGTTTAGCTGGGTATTATCGGCGTTTTTGCCAACTTTTCAAGCATAGCCCAACCTTGAACCATTTTGACTCAAAAAGATCGCGCTTACGTGTGGGGAGAAGATCAAGAAGCGGCTTTTCAATTGCTGAAACAGAAACAATGCCAAGCCCCGATACTGAGTCTTCCAGAGGGAACTGATGATCTGGTAGTTTATTTTGACGCGTCCCGAAAAGGTTTAGGGTGCGTACTTATGCAAAGAAAAAAGTCATAGCATAAGTTCTCGACAATTAAAGGTGCACGAGAAGAATTATACCACTCATGATTTGGAACTGGGTGCGGTTATTTTCGCACTTAAAATCTGGAGGCACTATTTGTATGGCACCAAATGTACAGTGTACACCGACCACAAAAGCCTACATCACATTTTTGACCAGAAAGAATTAAACATGAGGCAAAGGAGATGGGTAGAGCTGTTGAACGACTATGACTGTGAGATTCGATATCACCCGGGCAAGTCTAATATAGTAGCAGATGCTTTGAATAGAAAAGAAAGGATCAAACCACTACGGGTCCGAACACTCAGAATGATCGTCCAAGCCAGTCTCACCGAGCAAATTCGTATTGCTCAAAACGAAGCTCTGAAAGGAGATCACTTAGAAGATGAAAACTTTCAAGGAACCGAACAAAACTTTGAAGAAAGAATTGACGTAATTTTATACTACAAAAATCGAGTTTGGATTCCCACTTTTAGCAATCTGCGTGACTTGATCATGGACGAAGCCCATAAGTCCACATACTCCATTCATCCCAGAACGGATAAGATGTACAAGGACTTGAAGGAGGATTATTGGTGGCCCGATAAGAAGAAGGATATAGCCACGTACGTCAGTAAATGTTTAACGTGTGCGAGAGTTAAGGCTGAATATCAAAAACCTTCGGGAATGTTGCACCAACCGGAAATACCAAATGGAAATGGGAACAGATTACCATAGATTATGTAACACACCTCCCTAGAACTTCCCGAGGAAATGATGCAATATGGGTGATAGTTGACCGACTAACCAAATCCGCACACTTCCTTCCAATCCGAACCACGTTCACAACCGAAAAACTTGCTCACATCTACATTAATGAAATCGTATCCCGACATGGCGTACCTGTTTCAATTATTTCTGATCGCGATAACCATTTCACCTCTCGGTTTTGGCAAGCCGTACAAAAAGCTTTGGGAACCCGAATTGATCTCAGTACCGCCTACCATCCCCAAACCGACGGTCAATCTGAACAAACCATTCAAACCTTAGAAGATTTGCTTCGCGCTTGTGTGCTAGACTTCGGTGGAAACAGAGATCAGCATCTTCCACTAGTCGAATTTTCGTACAACAATAGCTATCACAGTGTCATACAAGCGGCACCATATGAAGCGCTGTACGGACGGAAATGTAGATCACCTTTGTGTTGGACTGAGGTTGGAGATACCCAAATTACACGATTTGACTTGATTCAAGAAACCACCGACAAAATCCATAAAATTACAAGCAAATTGAAAATCGCCCGAGATCGACAGAAAAGCTACGCTGATGTTCGTAGAAAACCGTTATCCTTTGAAATAGGCGACAAAGTTTTTCTGAAAGTATCCCCGTGGAAAGGCGTCATTCGATTGGGAAAAAAACCGGTAAACTAGCTCCGCGATACATTGGACCATATGAAGTCATTTCTAAGATAGGTCCGGTAGCTTACCGAGTGAAACTTCCTGTGAAGTTGAGTTCTACTCACGATGTCTTTCATGTTTCGAACCTGAAAAAGTGTCTTACTGACGAAAACGAAATCGTGCCATTAAAAGACTTAAACATAAACGAAAAACTGAATTTCGATGAAGAACTGGTGGAAATATTAGAGGGAAAAATAAAACAATTAAGACGCAACAAAATCTCTCTAGTAAAAGTTCGGTGGAATTCACAAAGGGGACCCGAATTCATGTGGGAGCGGAAATCCGAATTAAAAAAGAAATACCCGCACCTATTTCCAAACAAGGACAAAGTTGAATAATCGAATTTCGGGGACGAAATTTTCTAACGGGGGGAGAATGTGACATTTGAGCCAAAACAAGGTACACCTCAGTACGTATTTACCGATTAAGCAAATAAACGCCTTTTGCGTAACAAACGAACGATTAAACGAACGGGTCGGGTTATGACCCAGATATCTCGGGGGGCCATTTATAAGTGATATATGATCTATACAAGCTAAAATATTAGAAATATGGTCTTAGTTTGATAGCAAACAAGTTAAACGAAAACGTGCTCGTTTAACCGCCCGCTATAGATTTAAACGCGAAAGATTGTTACAAACCAAGCATTGTATCATCCGTTAAGCCGAAAAAGACTTACCAAACACTTATTTGAAATGTTTTAAGCGATTCGTGAAAATATTTTTGATTTTTACAAACATATAGTATGTTTTTATAATTTGACACAAAACTAGCCGAAAAACACTTGTTTTCGCGCTGTTTAACGCACCCGATAAATTTTTCACGCCAAAAACCGAACCCGAATTAAATTTGGACCGGGCTTTTCGTGTTTGGGCTTGAGAAATCATAAACTTGGGCCAAAATGGGCCTAAAGTGGGCCCATGATGGTCCGATCGCAGTAGCAGCCCCCCCTTTTATTCTTTCACATTTAAACTAGATACAAGAAATTTTCAACATTATTTCTTGAAAATTCTGGACATAAACTTCTTCTCCAGCCAAAAACTCAAGAAACCTTAAGGTAAACAACTTAAATAAGCTACTTTTACACTTGTTTAAACTTGTTTAATACCATAAAAACATGTCTTGGTTACTAAAAATCATTCCAAACCGTGTAAAAATCCTAAAAATGGTCCATAAACTGTTTTGATCATACACATGGTAAGGAACCTGTTTTGATAGTTTTTTTGGCCATAAACACGGATTAAAGGGTTGAAACGACGATTTTACTGTTAAAAAGTTCGTTTTTGTACACTAGCCGAAACCCTAACTTAAGGGCTGTTATGTTGATGAAATATTTCTTGGTTTGTGATATAGGAATTGTACCTAGCTTGCTTAGAAGCACAAGAACCTGAAAACTTGATTAAAAGGTCGGAAACGAGCCAAACCCGCTAAGGTAATGCCGAAACACTCGCTTACGGGCTATTTAGGTTAAGGTTGTGATGTGCATATTGTTAGTAATTGAAATTTTTCAGAGACATCAGGGACAATGTCAATGAGTCCCTGTTCAAATTTGGTAATTTTTCGACCATCTGAGAATATTTGGCGAATTTATTACCGAATTGGGACGTTTATTTGGGAAAAATAGCTAAAATACTTCAAAAATTATGAAAATTTTCTGGGAACTCAGATTTGATGTATTTTTATAACATATGAGTTTTGGGAGTATTTGGAGAAGTTTAGAGGTGTTTTGTTTATTTGCGTTCGTGTGAATTTTTACAGCCGAATTTGGGCCGAAAAGAATATCGCACGAGCTTTTTACATTCTGGAATTAATACAGGTTGTTTTGGGACATGATTTGAGTATTCAGGAATTTTTGGAAATTTTTTGGGGTAAACGGACGATTTTCAGACGAAATATAGCTAATAAAATGAATTTTTATAAATTAATAAATCAGTAAATAAATTCCAGAAATATTTTTATAAAAATCTACATATTTTAATTGATAAGTGGTTAAATTTTCATAATTTAATGATTAACGGTAATTAATTATGCTAATCTGAATATTAAACAAATTCAGTTTTTATAACAACCGGCAAGTTCACGACTAGTGAACCTGCAGGAATATCAAAACACCAAGAGTGATCAAAAATTATATGTTTGGACTAATTAAGTGAAAATAAACTTTTCTATGAGAAACCTGGACAATCCGGGTGGATTGTGCGCGTTTCTTCTCAAATCAAACTAAATAAACGGAAACGGGCCCCGTGACTAATCCGGGACCCCAGTATGTGATCTTTCTTTATAATTTAATCATTTTATTAACCAATACATTTACCCAAGCTTATTTTCCCATAACTGTTTTCGGAACGCCTAGACGAACAACTTGGCCCAGCTGGGAAAACGGGAACCTGAGCCAAGTTCAGTTTTAATTATTAGACATTGAACAACAGTTATGAAAACTTCATAAAATATACCCAGATTAGTTATACAGCCCAGTTTAGTATTGAGATTATAATAATATTAAAATATTAATATTATTATAATATTGATTATAGGAACTACTGATAGCGAACCGAACAAACCACGAGCTGATACAGTATTGATTATCTAGTAAACCGTGAGTTTCATGACCCCACTTTTAAACTGTTTTACGAACTTTTGGGGTGAAAAGCATGTTTGCTTATATCTATATACTTATCCGAAACATGTGATGATGTGAATTATCTAAGTGCTAACACACGAAAGTCCCCACGATCACAGTGATTAACTTCGAGCCGGTGGCTTGTGAATAGTACTATTGGTTTGACAAACCCAAACGGAGCCGGCATGGTTTGCCGAGACACCAAAACCGTTTGCACCTGACCATAAATTTTACGAACCAGCTATGTAGTGTTAGACATAGCTACCGGGGCATGTTGTGGGCGGAAAGGGGCCATAGTGGTTGATTGAGCGTGGGAAATGGAGGACGCAGCACGAACAGTCCAGCTTCACTGTAGCTTAGCATAATTACATCACATACATCATTTACATACATACGTACTTATTTCATGATTACAAGTGTTGACTTGTGAATACTCATTACTGATTTCTTAAAACTCGTGAAACTCACCAACTCTAGTAGTTGACCCGTTTTAAACTGCTTTTCAGGTGTACCTAAATCGGAGTAATTTGATGATCTGTTACTTGTCTGAAGTGTGTGGTTGATGCTATGTGAATAGGGGCAAGGGAGTTAGTAGTAAGAATGTATAGTTCACGAAATAGTTTTGTTTGTATCACCTAGACCATAAAACAATGATAGAACAAAGAAATGTAATATATTGTAAATTAGTTTGTAATGTTTCTTTATAAACAATGTGTTGCTATCAGAGGTGTCTGTTACATTCCCGTTTTACGCTTCCGCATTGTGCTAGTAGGGGTGTGACAATTGAAGACCAAGAAGTTTCAACAAACAACATTCCAAGGCTACTAGGATAAGAAAACTTCATAAAATGGAAAGTACGGTCCTTCAACAGACGTTCCATCAACAGCTCCAAACAATAACGCAACTGTGAACTACAATGACCTAGAGCTGTGAATATCAATCATTGAAGGAAACTACGTTCCTTCAACAGCTCCAAACAATAACGCAACTGTTGAACTGAAGATGAAGAAGAGGGATGATAAAGCTCGGTCTATGCTGAAATTAGGGCTTTCTTAGGAAATTCTGACAACCGTAAATCTTCACAAGACTGCAAAGGGCATGTATGATGCAGTTATTGAAATGTTTGAGGGCAATACAGAATTAAGAGATATCAAGAAAGACAGATTGAAACAGCAACTTGACTGATTCAAGTTCAAAGAAAGAGAAAGACTAAAGTCAGTTCTACAAAGGTTCATGATGATTGTGAATGAAATTAGAACAACAGACCTTCAGATATCTGATTTTGACCTGAACAAGAAACTTCTATCATCCTTGTCTAGTGAGTGGTACACTGCCAGCAAGTTCATTAAAGAGAAGACAAGCTTTCCTAATTTCAAGTTAGATGATGTGATAGCCTTCCTCAAGGCTGCAGAACATGAAATGATTGAAAACCAAATGATTCGAGTGGACAAGCCAAGCTTTCAAATGAACAATGCTCTTGTGGCACCCATGGGCAACCACTCAATCAAGAATCAATAGCCTATTGTTGAGGAACCATCAGAAACCAACTCATCTTGCAGTAGTTAATCAAGATGTAATGTTCAGCTGATTGAAGATGACACACCATCTCTAGCAAATGGGTAAACTACTTTCATGCATCACAACCCAACTCAAGGAACAGACTACCAGGCTTTGTACTCCATGTTCACTGAGTCATACCATGCCTTTGTGGCCAAGAATCTGATAAATACAAGCATTGTGCAAGAAGACCTAGAACAAATAGATGCTGATGATTTAGAAGATATAGACATTAAATGGCAAGCAGCTATGCTAGCAGTGAGGAGCAAGAGACTGTACAACAGGACAGGTAGAACAAGCTTCAATGGTCCAACTGAAAGAATTGGATTTCACAAATCAAAGGCCATATGTTATAACTGTTAACAACCTGGACACTTTGCAAGAGAATGTAACATGACAAGGCAAGCTGGAAATCAGTTGAATCAAAATCAATTCTACAAGAACCAGAATCAAAATTTACAGCAAAAAAGAAATCAGATTACCAACTAGAACCCCTACCAAAATTTGAACTGACCCCAACAGCAAACATTTCAAACTCAAAGAAACAACCAATTGCAGGCTCACACAAACCAGAACAGATCAAATTAGAACATTGTGAACCAGCAAAGAGACCAAGAAAATGTGGCTGTTACCAGGGTGTCACAGGATGGGGAATTTGATTGGAGCAATCACGCTGCTGAAATTGAGAGGGCAAATGTTGCATTTATGGCAAAGGTGCGTGACCAGGCTTAATCTTCAAATACTCAGGTACAATCTGATATCTTCATTTCTGATCTTCTTATTACTATTGATCAACTTAATCAGGAGATTGGAAAATGGAAAACTGAGTGTGGGAGGAAGGAAGCCTTTTTGATTGTGTATGAAACAAGTGAGGCAACCTATGAAAGTCAAATCAAAGGACTTGAGGATGATTGCATGATGGCATACCAGACCCAATCAAGAATGACCATTGAAATAGAAGGGTTGAAAAAGATCTATGCAGAAGAAAAGATGAAGAATGCTGAATTGCTAATTCATATGGATTTCTTGAAGAACCTTGTTTTTACTGGCAATATTGTGGGATATGTTGATAAAATGACTGAAGAAGAGAAGTACAAAAATGTTCCACCGCCTTTTTGTGACAGCTACCCACTAAAAGTAGACACGGAGACAAGAAGTGAATATCTCAAGCAATTCAAGAATGTTTTTGATGACAAAGAAGAGTTTGTAAAGCAATATGCTGATGTGTATGTAGACCAGAATGGAGAGTTTGCAGTAAAGCAGATTGAGGAACCAGAGACTAAGAAGAATGAAAATAAGGAAGGTGAGAAAAAGAAGTGGAGTGAGTACTCAAGTGAAGATAGTAACTGCAGCTATGGAAGCTCAAAGTCATCTAAGGGCAAGAAGAAAAAAAAGCCAAGGAAAAGGAAAATGAAAAGATTCCTCTCCTGACAAAAATGACTCCAAAGATGAAAAAGCACTATGAGAAAATTAGAAGAGAACATGTCGTGTTTGACATCTGTGCAAGACCACAGACTGAAATCAAGAAAAGAACAGAAGAAAATGTGAAATCTTCCTATGATCAATCACATCCTCCAATCTATCCAGTCTTCTCAAACCATGAACTTTTTGACATTGGAGATGTGGAATATGTTCAAATGAGAAGATCTGTTGGAAATGAAAAACGAAGCAGTTTGAGAGCCAATTCCAAATTCAAGACTGTTGTATTTGTCAAAGAAAAATATCATCTGGAGCCTGATCTGAACAAACCAATCATGATGGACTTCAGCAATTCACTATGTCCTAAAACCTCCCTAGGCTTTGATTTTCCCAAACCCAGTGACAAAATTAAAGACAAGAAATTGCTTGAAGATATGGGGAGCTATGCAAAGATCTGGTGCAAGAAGTGTGATGCATATGGTCATCACACTGACTCTTGTTGGTTTGAAGAGGAAGAATTTGAAGTTCCTGATGTGGTTTGTGGGTTTGATATGAAAGAATACAAGAAAATGTATCAAAGATATTTAAATGAAGAAAAAGGCAGCTCAGATGATGAGAACAAAAGGTCAGTGCTT
Organism: Bidens hawaiensis; assembly: GCF_021521415.1. Taxonomy (NCBI): domain Eukaryota; kingdom Viridiplantae; phylum Streptophyta; class Magnoliopsida; order Asterales; family Asteraceae; genus Bidens; species Bidens hawaiensis. Next base: position 743,494 of record NW_027491611.1, on the reverse strand, counting down.
GAAAAGAGACTGAAACAAATCTTAAAGATCAAAGATGAACCAAGTGTGTCTAGCAAACCTGCAAAGAACAAAAGGTTGAGTGACAAAGGAAAGGAGAAGATTAGACCTGGTGTTCTTAAAAGAGATGAGAAATTTCTGATGAAGTAGGGCTTTAAACCAAGAGGGTTCCGATGGAAGACTAAGAAGGAGGTGACTGAAAAGAAGAACTATGTGATTGAGCAAACTGAAAATCTAATCAAAACACAAGTTGTGAAGGATGGGGCAGATTCTGACACAGAAGAAGATTGTGAAATTGTGTATGAAGACCCACTTCCAGTTCCAACTCCAACTCCTGATGAATCTTCCACTGACACTGAATTACAAACTGATACAGTTTGTAAATCAGATTCAAACTAATTCTGTTTATATGTGTGTGCAGGAACAGTCCATTAAAAAAATGACTTATGGTATATGGACAGTGGATGTTCCAGGCACATGACCTGTGATAAAGGTGTGTTAATAAACTATGAAAAGAAATATGAAGGGCCATTGCCTTTGGGAGTCATGAATATGGTGGAAAGATTGTTGGAAGAGGAACACTCACAAATGGCAAAGTATCCTTTGAGAATGTGCTGCATGTTGAAGGAATACAATACAACTTGCTCAGCATTTCTCAAGTCTGTGATAAAGGATACAAAGTGGCCTTCAATGATGAACACTGCCTGATCTTGAAGCCTGAATTTGTTATTCCAACTGCAATGATTATGATGATGGCTCCAAGAAATGGCAACCTCTATGAACTGAGAATGAATACTGCAACTTCAAGAGGTGGTTCATGCTTTGTGTCAAAAGCAATTGAAAATGAAACTAAGTTATGGCATAGGAAGATGTGTCATGTGAATTTAAAGAACATGAACAAACTAGTAAAAGGTGAACATTTTGTTGGCCTTCCCACAAGAGAGTTCAAATTGGAAGAAAAATGCACATCCTGCCTGAAAGGGAAACAACACAAATCCTCACATAAAAGCAAAATGATAAATACTATTAATGAGGTCTTGGAACTACTACACATGGATCTTTTTGGTCCTGTAAGTGTTCCAAGTATTGGGAAGAGAAGATACTGCTTGGTAATTACTGATGACTATTTCAAGGTTTACTTTGGTATACATTATGGGCAGCAAAGATGAAACTGTATTGTTATTCAGAATGTACGTGCTAAAATTGGAAAATCAACTTGAACGGAAGGTGAAGGTCATTAGAAGTTACAATGGCACAGAGTTTAGAAATGAAATTATGGATGAATTCTGCACTTCTAAGGGTATCTTTCAACAATACAGTGCTCCCAGAACTCCTGAACAGAATGGTGTTGCAGAAAGAAGAAACAGATTTTTAATTGAAGCTGCAAGGACCATGATTGCTGATGCAAATTTACCAGTAACCTTCTGGGCAGAAGCAATCAATACTGCATGTTATGTGCAGAACAGGGTTCTTTTGCACAAGGCTCAAAATAAGACTCCATATAAGGTTATCTTTAAGAGAAAGCCTTATGTAAAGTTCTTAAAGCGTTTTGGATGCAGATGATTACTCCTAAATACAAAGGACTATTTGAACAAATTCCAGTCCAAATCTCCTGAATGCTTCTTTGTAGGTTATTCATCTCATTCAAAGGCTTACAGAGTCTATGTGAAGGAGCACATGGTGGTGATTGAATCTTCTGATATAATATTCAATTAAAACCATTTCAATAATGTTGAAGGACCTAAGTGGCTATTTAGCTACAATGAAGATATGGATGACAGCATGTACAGAACCAGCTTTGAAGATAAAGAAAAGCAAAAACGAGTTGATCTGGACAAGCTATGGTCATCTGTTGCTCCTGATTCTAATGGCTTTAACTTTGAAAGAAACAACCTTCAAGATGCTGAAGTTGATACAAATGGACAAGATGATGTAGTGGAAGTTTCCAAAGAAGGGCCAAGTGAAGTTGAAAGTGATCTAATTCAAAGTTAGCAACCTGATCAGACTGATAGGATAAACCAGTTTGAAGAAATATTCCAGTCTTTGTTTGACTCTCTGCAATTTGGGTCAAATGAAGCATCTTCATTAGAGATAAATCAAGTTCAAGCAAATGAAGAATCCCAAATGAGAATTGAAGACGCCTCTGCTGTGTTGACATGACAAATCTTGAAACAGAAGTATCTGCACAAAAATTTGTGCAAACCACTTCTGTTGAAATAAATCACCCAGCAGAAAACATAATAGGAGACTTGCATGAAAGAGTGACAAGAAGTTCTTCTGAAAAGGCAAACATCTTCCTGTAAGCCTACTTCATATCCCAAGTTGGACCCAAGAACATTAATCAAGCCTTAAAAGACAACAGCTGGGTAGAAGCTATGCAAGAAGAATTGGTCCAATTCAGAGACTTATAAGTATGGGATTTAGTTGACAAGCCCAGAGGCTAGTATTCTATTGTCACCAAGTGGGTTTTCAGAAACAAGAAGGACGAAAGAGGAATTTTTATTAAGAACAAAGCAAGACTGGTAGCTCTAGTATGCTTACAAGAGGAAGGAGTGGACTTTGAAGAAGTTTTTGCTCTAGTTGCAAGACTAGAAGCAATCAGAATCTTTCTAGCATATGCAGCATCAACGAATATAAAGGTCTATCAATTGGATGTAAAGTCTGCAGTTTTGAATGGGAAAATTGATGAAGAAGTCTATGTCACTCAACCTCCTGGATTTGAAGATTTAATGCACCCCAACAAAGTTTACAAGCTCAGCAATGCACTGTATGGATTACATCAAGCACCAAGAGCTTGGTATGATGAGCTGTCAAATCATTTGTTGGAAAATGGGTTCTGTAGAGGGGCAATTGACAAGACTCTTTTCTACAAAAGAAGGAACAAAGACCTGCGACTACTGCAAGTGTATGTGGATGACATTATCTTTGGCTCTACAAACGAACAAATGTGCAAAGAGTTTGAACAAGTAATGAAATCCAAGTACAAAATGAGCTCAATGGGAGAAATGAATTTCTTCCTTGAATTTAAGTGCAACAAAAGGCTGATGGCATTTTCATAAATCAATCCAATAATGTATAAGAGATTCTTAACAAATTCAAGTGCCAAGACTTCAAGACAGTGTCCACACCAATGGATACACATGAGAAAATGGTACCTGATGAAAAGGGGGAGCCAGTGGACCAGCATGAGTATAGGGCCAAGATAGGATCACTGATGTATCTTACAGCATCTAGGCCAGATATTATGTTTGCTGTGTGTGTTTGTGCAAGATTTCAAGCTAACCCCAAGGCTTCACATATGCTAGCAGTTAAGAGGATTTTCATATATTTAAAGGGAAAACCAGATTTGGGGATTTGGTATCCAAAGAACCTCTTTTTTCATTTGATAGCCTACACAGACAGTGACTATGATGGTTACAACATGAGTAGGAAATCAACCTTAGGAGGCTGCCAATTTTTAGGGAATAGGTTGGTGTTTTGGTAATGCAAAAAATAGACTACAGTGTCTATCTCAACTGCTGAAGTTGAATACATTGCTGCATCTGCTTGCTGTGCACCGGTTTTGTGGATTCAAATCAACTGCTGGTCTGTGGTCTGAATTTTTTACTTACTCCTATCTTAATTGATAATACTGCTGCTATGTTTACTGTTAAGAATCCAGTCCAACATTCTAAGGCAAAGCACATAGAAATTAGACATCATTTCATTAGGGATTGTCAGGAAAAAGGGCTTATAGAAATGAAAAGGGTAGACACATCTAATAATTTGGATGATCTGTTCACCAAACCTTTAGATAAGACAAGGTTTCTCTTTCTGTTAAAATGCCTAGGAATGATAAATGCTGATGAGGTTTAATTTAGGATGTGTGCTTAAGTGAGGTGCTTACTGTTGATCTATGTTACTCACCTTGAATGTTTTCATGATAAATTGCTATGTTTGAATGCTTACTCAAATTGCATGAATCATGTTTGTGATTGTTCTTGTATGAAATTTTGTTAGCTTTAATAATTACAGCTGTTAGTACTTTGATCTGTGCTTGCATGATGAATTTGTACTGAAATTTCTTGTATGAAGTACTTCGAGTATGAATCTGTGCTTGATGATGTGCTTTTTGCTCTTCGAGCACAAGCATAGGCTTCTGAAAGACTATTCTAAGTCATTCGAGCACAGATGTCATTGCTCAACTGCTCGAGCATAGAGTGCAGTCTTGAAAACTTTTGCAAGTGTTTCGAGCATGCTTTTGTGGAAGATGGGTGTCTAATGCTCTTCTAGAACAAACAATCCATACTTGGAAGTTTTTCTAAGTAACTCGAGCATGAATGTTGTTACCAGTGGTCGAGCATGTACATATGTTCAGGATAACTTGCTCATTCCTTGAAAATTACTACTCGAGCACAAAGTTAAGTCTCTCAAGCACAATCATTGAATTGATTCACTTCTAAGGTTGCTCGATAGATTTTCGAGCATGCTCGATGAAGTTCTACGCATGCTCGACAGACTTAAGTGATACTTTTGTTGTTTCTATGCTATCTGAAAGTTTGTGTTCTGATTCTGTGAAAGTGTGAGCTTAATTACTAATGCTTAAGTGACAACACCATCGTTAAAATCACTGTTCTTCAATTGAATTTTCAAAAGGAAAATGGTTTTTAAATAGTAAAAGTTTTTGAGTAAGCAACACTGTTTTCGGTGACAATAAATAAGAGAAATGATAATATTATCCAAGTTCCTAGCTTCAAAGAAGCAAGAAACTGATTTCTAGGAAATTGAATCCAACCTACAATGGTAAATGATAGAAAACTATTTAAGATAACTAACCCGTGGATTGTTGGTTCAAAAGGCTTTGAGTACAGTCATTGGTAAGTATGGTAGCTTTCCATAGTCTATAGTTGTAATATGTGATATACACTTAAACTAGCTGAAGTATGATGTGGTAAAACATTGGAAAATAAGGTATGTTCTCTAGCACATCTCTCTGTAAGATAGGCCCTAAGGTCATTATCCAATCATACACGAGCCCGTTGGTGTTTCTAGTCTACAAAAATCTATTAAGTATTTGAGCAAAGATAAATTATTGATATATAGAAAACCTCTCAAAAGAAAAGAGAGAGAAAAAGATTGAAAAGTATCAGAAGATCAAAAGTATAATATATATATATATATATATGTGTAAAATAAGTTAGCTGATTTCCTGACTTAAGGGGCACAAAGAGAACTACAGGGGTGGGGCACACAAGTAAGTCCTAAACACCCTGAATGTAAGGCATGTAAGTCCGGATGGCATGTAAGTCCAACGTTCAACCTTAAAGTTTGTTATCAAAGACAAAATATAAATTAAAAAAAAAACTGCTCTAGTATACAAAAATCAATTTTGACCAGGGCATCAGGGGGTCGGAGTCAATTCGGGGTGATTTTGAGAAAGCTAAATACGCTTTGAGAAGAGATTAGAGGCAACCTGAAGCTATAGTGATAACCATTCCTATTTTATGCACTAATTGAATCCTAAATGTATCACCGAAAGCAATGACCATTATGCTAAGTATACCTGCTGTCAACCTGACTTGAGTCATAATAACACTGACCATTAGGTGGTGTGATCGTTGTTTTAAATAGTCTGATCCCACAACTGAGATCTTTCCAATTGACTTGAAATAAATTTTGTTTTTGAACTGGATTTTGATCTCTTATGTCACCTTAAACTAATTGCTCAGTTGATTTACTGTTATGAAATGATTATTCTTTGGTAAAAGTTAAAATTTTTAGCACAAGACATGATTACTCATGTCTTGAATTAGTGGCATAAAAGTTTTGGTTCTCAAACTGAATTGAAATTTAAGTTAAGTGTTTCGAGAAAGAAAACTATACCTGCTTATGCATTGCTACTTCGAGTATACTATGAGACGTGTGAATTGACTATCTGTTTTGAGTATGACATGAGGCATTTTTGTTGCAAAGTGTTTCGAGCATGCATCTTATATTCGAGCACCTGCTATGTTATGAAAATTGGTGTGTGTTTCTAGCCTGATTGCATGGTAACTAGCTAAGATCTAAGTTTATGAGCACAAAGACCTGAAAGGAGACATTTATATGTTTCGAGCATCATTGTGTGCTAGATACTTAGGTATAAGCATTCGAGCTGAGGAAGATCATTTTGTGAAATAGTTCGAGCAAACTTGAAGAGCTAGACACTTAGGCTGTGAGTTCGAGTACATGAATAGGAAAGATTTAATCTGCTAAGGTGTTCGAGCATAGAAGTACGTCGAGCATATAGAGCTATATAGTCGAGAAAAGCTTCTAACATTGTCAATGATTCTTGAGCATAGAGTAGAGGTGATAAATTTCTAAGTCCACTCGAGCATAATGCATAGTCGAGTAAGGTGGGATTACTAGTGTGACTCAGAATTGAATGTTGAATGAATTTTAACAAGTACATTCGAGCACAATACACCTCGAGTATGAATCAATGCTCTTCAGAAAGTTAATTTAAGGTAATCAAGCACAAGTCTAGAGGAATATTGTTCGTCTCACTGGTTGTACCATGTACTCGACCAAGGACAGAGAATATTCTAAGTACATCGAGCAAGAGTTGTACCATGTACTCGTGTACAGGGTGAGCCAGCTTTTACTTTGGCTGTATGCTCGACGACAAACCAAGGTACTATACCACCCAAACGTTAGGTATAAAAGAGGGACTTAGAAATTTTTTCACACATTTCTCTCTGTTAAACCTAAACGAAAGCCTTCTTGCTCTTGCTATCTCCCTCTTGCTCACTGTTCTATTACTTGCTTAACTTCACTTCGATTATAGCCATTATCTGTGTTTCGATTTCGGTAAGACATCGTTATTCAATAATCGTCGCACCGATTTTGAAATTAGTGTTTCTAATTGAACAAATTGACTAATTGTTTACTTGTTCTGAAAGGTACGCATATTACTACGGAACAGGTTAATCGAAGACGTCATTACTCATCTATCCTTTCTCATATTCCAGTTTTGCAACTTTGTGTACTGACATTATCTTATTTTTGCAGAACTGTGGCGCTTATGATCAAAAAACGGCACAATATGTCTGCGCAACTGGAGATAGGCGATGACAATCGCGAGTTGGAGACAATGACAAATTTCCTAACCAACTCTAATCTGCGAGTGGCATTGACAGAAAACCCCACGATATACAGAAATCATATTTCAGATTTTTGGGGCTCCGCAGCATATGTCAACGATGTCAATGGAGAAAGAATTAAGGCTTCGGTTATAAACCACGAAATTGAGATAAAAGCTTCTATCCGGGCTGCTCTAGACTAAATGACAATTTTGGGGCTCAGCCATCTTACTCGGTCCCAAGGCTTCTAAGAGTCTTTCAAGAGACTATGGGCCATCAAGGGGGAGTTAAATAAGGGCAATTTTAGAAAGGAAGCTTTCCATTGATCTACAGATTTCTGATTCACCACGTCATACAGTCCTTATCTCCTCAGAGAGGGACATGGACCGTATTGAACAGAGAGCTTGGCACTATGACTGTAGCAATACTGTGTTAGGACCGATCGGGAGACGGTTTCCCAACGATTCTCGGGGGCAACGTGTTAGAGTGCGGAATCCTACTAACACGGCGACTCGGTGGTAATCAACGACACAAACGGTAGCAATTCCTAGGATGATATGACGACCAGGTGCGGAGGAAAGGACCGAAGGGGTTGACGGGCAGAGAGGATTTCCGGGGAACAGGTCGGCTGTGTATGTGTGTTATGTGTACTCTCCTTTGAAAATCCCTAAGTAACGTTTATATATCGAAGACTCATTCGATCGGATGAGTCTCTCATTCGATCGAGTGAAGCTTTGTTCGATCGAATGAGCCTGGTTCGATCGAATCAACCTTTTGTTCGATCGAACCAGTTTTCGTTTGACATTTACAATACGTTAACTAGGTTTCACTATCTTTAGTCTCACGCCGACCTACCCTGATAGAACTGGGGACATATATATGACGTTTCATGTCCTAACAAACTCCCCCTTGGAGCCAGTTCTATTTATGTTTTAACCAATCGAGATTTCTTGCTCGACTGCAACTCCCCCTTGGAGTTATCTCTCCCTCTCTGTTCTCAAAGCTAGTGGTGCCCTCATTGCATCCACCAAACTTCTGTCTTCATGGAGTTATCTCACGATCCAATGGTGCAGTCCGTCAGACTTACCATAGGTTCCACATATCATGAGATGCTGTCAAATGGAATATAAGATTAACATTTAAGCACAGTTGTAGTAGATTATCAAACATGAAAGTAAAGCATAATCTAGCACAATATTCCAAAGTATATTAAAATCACTCCAAAAACAATTACAACCAGAAGATAAAACTTTGAATTATAAAGAAACCAAATAAACAAAACATATAACAATTAATCACTGGTTCCCTGTGTATATTTCTTCTGTTGTTCCTTCCAGTTAGATCCTGCATGTATGTCATAGGCAAAACAGATCCTAATGACATTTCTGTACTTTAGCGCTTGCTCCATGTCATCGGGGGCATAAAGAATTTCTGTCTTGTATAGAGTAAAAACATCCTCCCTTGACAAGTTGGTGAGCCACATAGGATCAAAAATGCGGATTGTGCTCCAATTACCATTGTCGTTGAGCACTATAACTGCTTCATGTAGTCTTCCGTCGTAGTACCAATGCCTGAACGATTTGTAGAAGTCCTGCTTCATCTTTCGTAGCGGAATCTTCTTCATTGTAAGTGGTGGCATGTACTTCAAAATGACTTTCGGCCTGTTGGTGATCGGATCGATCTCCTTTTTACTTGTATAACGCTTTGGCCTTTGCGGTGTAATCAATCTCCATTTTGAGTTGTATTCCTTTCGTAATACACTCTGATAGTACGATGCGAATGGAGATGAGCTTGCGTATAGCATGTCCAGGTAATTAAGACGATTAAGATCGTAAGTTGGAAGAGTCTTCAAGTCTGTGATCCGTTGATAGTACTCAACCCCCTTTTCCCTTTTGACAGCTACGCAGTTCAGGTCTTTCAGACACGCCCAAGCTAGGATTTCTCCAGAGGTTCTCCGACCCTTAGTATCATATGACTTTGTGTGAGGAATGGTCGGTTTCGCTTGGCGTTTAGACCTGATCTTTTCAAGAATTGCATTGAACGCTTTCTTGCATTCTTCTGTTTTGTCTTTAAATTCGGCTTGATCGGCTTCAGACGGCTGTTTCATAGCATTTGACCTTTCGTCAGCCTTCTTCTGCACTTCCTCCTCGTTTACGTTTTGAAAGAAGCTTGATGAGTTGGGAATATCGTCAGTTTGCGACGTGTAGTACTCAGGATATTCTTCCCTTGTCAAGTCTTCTATTTCGACATCTTCGAAGTGAGGAGGATCGACTTGTGTCGGATCAGCGGCCGTCGGTGATGGTGAGTCGGTTGAAGCAGCTGCAGCAGATGTGGATTCTGTTGAAGGCAAGGCCAGAACTTTGCCTGTTTCTTCGTTTGAAAACTCGAACATTTGCTCTAGCTCTTCTTCCGTGAAGTTGTGCGAAATCTCACCTTCTTCCAAGTCTCCACTTGAGAAGATTTGCTGTTCATCTGGGTTGTCCAAGAGATACGTGAAAAACTCCGCTGCTGTTTTTGACTGCAGCGGTTGGACATTTGATGTATCAGCATCACCTGCTTGATTAATAATCACAACACAGTAAAAAAAAAAAAAAAAAAAATTTTTTTTTTTTTTAAATAAACATATGTAATATCATAAACGTTAAGTACAAAACAATTACATATGACAATGGAATATAAATAAGGATTACAAGATTTAAACATTAAAATCCTCACTACATTCACTCAAAAATCACTCAGTTACCTTCACCTTCATCATCATCTGAGTTCAGCTCGTCGGTGTCCACATCAACATTAGCTGGACCTTCCAGACGAAGAACGTCTCCTTTAAGCTCAGTCACCTTAGCTTCAAGGTTTCTGTTTGACTCCACAAGGCTTTTATTGGACTCTACCAGGCTTTGATTTGACTCTTTGAGCTCTGTGATAGCAGCTCCCTGTTCAGCAACAGTAGCAGTGAGCTGAGTGTTCTCAATCTTCAACCTGTCGTTGTCAGCTTGAAGTTGAGCCATTTGTTCATCTCTGATTCTGTTATGCTCTTCCTGCTGTGTCCTGAACATGAACATCTGCATCATCGCCTTGTGCAGGTCGGCAATTTCAGAAGCGACCTTGGGAGGGAGGGAGATCTCCTGTTGAGGTTGAGGAGGAGGTGGCGGTGCGGACTGAGGTGTTGGAGGAGGAGCTTGTTGTGCTGGAGGAGCAGTAGAAGAGGTCCCAACTGATGGTAACATTGCGGGACGAGGTTGGCTGGGAAATAAATTCCTGTACTTTCGAGTAACCTTCCTCTTTTGTCTCTTCGCCGGCCTTTCTTCACCTGTCGGTTGATCAGCAGGCTGCTCCTCAAACACTACTTCTTCACCGGTTTCCAAATCTTCAACATTTAAGTAGGTATCAGCTTCCTTCTCTGCATCAGTCCTGGTGTCCTCAGGGACTACTTCGTCTTCAGTGTCTGATTCATCACTGGTTTTCTGATACGGAAGGTCCTCGACATCTGAGTCACTTGAGGTGTTCCTCCACTTCCTCTTTGGTGGAGCCTGATAAAACGGATTCGCCACATGCCCAAAACAACGTTTGTGTGGGGGCCTTGTTGGACGATCCTTGTACGACTTGAGACGGTTCAAAGTCTCATTCTTCATGTGGTCTAGCTTTACCACATCTCCGTCATTTTCTTTCAACAGCCCCGGTGCCTGGTCATCAACTATCATCTGCACAAACCTCGGGTACCGTAGAAACTTCTCACCCGCCCCTTGTTTTATGGTGATGTTTTCCACCATGTGACTGAATGTCATTTGAGAGAAATTGAAGGGGCGGTTCATCACGAGTGCTGCCACGGTGAATTGCATGCTCTCCCTTATCTTATCAAAACTTGTACGTTGAGGACCCAGACAGTGCATCACCACGTGCGCCAGATATTTGAATTCTGGGCACAAATTTGCTTTGAGAAGCAGACCGGCATTGAGATCGCCGTCATACTTCATGCGTGCGAAACATCCTCTCGTTGCTGCAGGATGTAATGTGGTCGGGTCAGAGTCTGTATCTGCAAACCCGCAGACATCTCTAAGAATCTGGGCAGAAACAACAATTTGATGCCCTCGGACTGTGGAGCGTATCACCGACGGCTCGACGGACTTGTCGTGCGTGGCGTTTCTCCAAAACTCCTGTTGAACCGACATTATCGGCTCAACGATCCTTGAGATAGGAATGAAGATCCTTGACCTCTTTAAAAACTTAATCATCTGTGCAAAGTCCTTGCCGTGACTTGATTTTTCATCTAAAAATGCCACAATGTTGTGTTTGATCGATGTTTTGTACGGAGCAATAACCTGTGCAGCTTCAGCCATTGAATCTGTATACATAGACATGTTAAAACAGACAGATATCTAAAAGACTGAATTTGTTAAAAAAAAAAAAAATTTTTTTTTTTTTTTTTTTTTTTTTTTTTTTTTTTTTTTTTTTTTTTAAACTTCTGGACTGGTTCGATCGAATTATAAAGGATTCGATCGAATGAACTAATCATCCGATCGAGTGAGACATATATTCGATCGATTTAGACTGGTTCGATCGAATGGACTCATTCGATTCCTTCAACCAGAACCCAGATTTCAACGAGACCCGAATCGGTTTTTCGACCGATTAACCACAATCAACATGTGCGAAACATTGAAAGATGTTGTTTACATGTTTTCCAATGACCCTCATGACCCGAAAACAAAAAAAAACTCAGTTTTATTGTCGGGACCGTTTCCGACACCAAAAACGGCCCGAAAACCTATCGAAACGCGGACGAAAATCAATAAAACTTACATTTTTGAAATCTACGCGAAAAAGTGAATAAACTGGTCGGATCAAAAAGAGGTTTTAGCACGATCGATTTTGAGAGGGAAATTTCAAATTCTTTTCGGATGAAAATGTCCGATCGAATGACTTCTGCTATTTATACAGATTTTTGACTCATCCGATCGAATAAACTTGTTCGCTTGACTCATCCGATCGAATGAGACACACTATTCGATCGGATGGATTTCTTCCCTCAAACTGATTTTTCACAATAACTTATCCGATCGATTTGGCACATTCGATTGACTGAATCGATCGAATGGCTACATGTTCGATCGAATGAGGAAAAGTTTTAGAAAAATTTGACTTTTAAACTTCTTATTCCCCGTCATCGATCACGGTGCTTTTGAACCTGCAAGAAAACTTAAACTTTTGACATTTGGTTAGTTAGCATAGAAATTTTCCGATTTTGTGAGCTCAGTTCCTGTAGAACATAAAGATCATAAAACGTTAGTAAACACACAGAAAATATCAGGTCCAACCAACTTCGGTTTTATTGCAACTTCTTCCTTCTCTCATTACACACTTGGTTGCGCAGATAAACGTTTAGCAACCTGCATGAGTTTTTCTTTCATTCCTACACACTGAATAAACATTTAGTAGGAACAGACAGGAATCAGACTACCTGTCACAATGATTTCTCATCGACTTTCAAACATTAAGAATAAAATAAAATAACCAAAAATAAAATCTTAATTATTTATTTACAGGGAGGGACAGGGATCAGACTACCTGTCACAATGATTTCTCATCGACATTAAAGCAGAATAAAATTAAAGAAAAATTAATTCAGAATAAAAATGTTTTTGAATTTTTGTCTTGTTTCTTTTTATAATATTCAAACTGAAATAAACATCTGTACAAAAAAAAAAAATTTAAAACACATTATTTTTGGTTGAGAAGGATCTATAATAAGAAATCATACAGACGTATATGACTATCTACTGAGACTTTTTGAGATTTTTTTTTTTTTTTTTTTTTTTTTTTTTTAATATACGAAGTTGAACAAGACATAATGAATATTCTTTTTGTGAGAAAGATCCGAACAGGAATCATACTAATTAAGTGACTGTCACATAGATCCGTGTTGAGCTGTATTATGACATAAAGAAACAGGTTATGAGCATGAAAATAACTTAAAATGGTTTTCATCGTTTCTGTGATACGAGTTAGGTTCAATTATGTCTCAAAATTTAAGTGAATAACAACTCAGAGATTATGATGCCTCCTATCTATTCTCAAAGCGTATTTGGCTTTCCCCAAGTCACCCCGAATTGACTTTGACCCATAGTGTCTGATTAAGGTTGTAAGTGTCTTCATCTGCTTCCCGTTTTCTTTCTTACTCCATGATTGAGAAGTCTTGACATTGTTAACTCTAGAATGTTTCAATAACTCATAAAGAATCATTTTTTTTTTTTTTTTTTTTTTTTTTTTTTTTTTTTTTTTTTTTTTTTTTGTGAATGTTACATAGACTTCAGAGTAGTAAAACAATTGCAAGTCCCGAATCTGGATCACTGCAGTTTCTTCATGCACTATCTTTACGGGAATCAGAACACTTATGGGCTCGTGTATGACTGGGTAATCGCTTTTCTGCCTATCATTCGGAAAGATATATATGAAGACAAACAAAACTCTTAAGGAGTTTCCACGTAAAATCGAGTAGATTTAGTTTGTATCACATCTACTTTTACGCACCATAAAAAGCTACCATGACACACAATGACTGTTCTAAAGCCTTTTAAGCCTAATAACTTCACTAGTTAAGCACACAGAATCAGTATATCTATCATTTTCCAAGGTTGGATCAATTTCTCATTTTCTGAATATAAATGAATGTCTTTTAAAAAAACGTTTAAATTATTTCGCCCCGATCAAGTCAAAGTCTTCAGGTAAACGGCTATCCTGAAGATCCAATGGATCAACTGGACCGACCACATACGAGTATGTGTCCTTCTAACTAAGTATAACCGACTATTTTTCAGCGAAAGAATAAAAACCATCAAAACCCGCCCCGATCACTTTCAGTCATCTGGTTAATGGCTATCCTCATAATCTACTAGTAGAAATAAGGACCAAAACACATCCGAAAATGTGTCCATCAAACTGAGGTAACCGACATAATTTTAAGCGATAGTGATGTATAAAAATTTAATATAAGAAAAATGAAAATAAGCTGTACAGAAATAGCAAATCTTTTTGATGTCTCAGTATGATAGCGTCTGTGTACTATCACCTTTCTTGTAACAAGATCAACTTCTCAAAATTTTGAAAAATTTTTTAATGTTTTTTGGGTTTTTGTATTTTATATTGTTTTTGGTTTTTCTTGAACCTTTTCTCCCCCTAGAATTTATAAAAAACAAAATCTTTTTGGATTTTTTTTTTTTTAAATTTTTAAGAAAAGAAAAATGAAAACAATTTAAATGATATCTTCAGGAACATCATCTGATATACGTTTAACGCCGTTGATCTCTAGTAAATATAAAAACCGTGGTTTATCAAATGCTTTAGTGAAGAGATCAGCGCGTTGTTCGTGAGTGGGGATTTTTATCACATCGATTAACTTCTTTTCGTAGCAATCACGAAGGAAGTGATATCGAATTTCGATGTGCTTCGTTTTGCTAAAATGAACCGGATTTTTGGTAATTGAAATTGCAGCAGAATTATCAATATATATGGGAGTAGTAGAGCATTCAATACCGTAGTCACGCATTTGTTGCTGAATCCAAATAACTTGAGAACAGCAACTGGCAGCCGCAATATATTCCGCCTCAGCTGTTGAAGTGGAGACTGACGTCTGCTTTTTGCATTGCCACGTTACTAAACGACTTCCAAAGAACTGACATCCTGCTGTTGTTGATTTGTAATCGAGTTTACAACCACCATAATCCGAATCACTATACGCATGAAGATCAAAGTTGTCATCATAAGGATACCAAAGACCCCAATCTGGAGTACCCTTCAGATAACGCAAAATTCTTTTGACTGCAATCAGATGGGAGACCTTCGGCTTTGACTGGTAACGTGCACAGAGACACGTAGCAAACATTATGTCTGGCCGAGAAGCAGTCAGGTACATTAGAGATCCGATGATCCCTCTATAGTGAGTTGGATTGATCAATTCACCCTTCTCGTCAGGATTAATCCCGTGATTAACCTCTAAAGGAGTTCTCTGTGAAGAAGAACTCAACATCTCAAACCGTTTCAAGATGTCATTGACGTATTTTGTCTGGTGAATGAAGATACCGGAATCTTTTTGATCAACTTGAAGTCCTAAGAAGAACTTCATCTCACCCATGGAGCTCATTTCAAATTTTTCTTTCATCACTTGTTCGAACTCCTTACAAAGTGTTTTATTCGTGGACCCGAAGATGATGTCGTCCACGTACACTTGTACCATAATTAGATCTCCTTCTTTTTCTTTTGTGAATAGCGTGCAGTCAATGGTTCCCCTTCTAAACCCGTTGTTCAGAAGGTGTTTGGATAGTTCTTTATACCAAGCTCTCGGGGCTTGGTGAAGACCGTACAAAGCCTTGTTGAGCAGATAGGCTTTGTCCTTGTGATATGGGTCTTCAAAACCTGGAGGTTGTGCCACATATACGGTCTCTTCGATGTGACCGTACAAAAAGGCACTCTTGACGTCCATCTGATATACTTTGAATTTCTTGAAAGATGCATACGCCAAGAACATCCGGATTGCCTCCAAACGAGCAACCGGAGCATATACCTCATTGTAGTCTAGGCCTTCGATTTGCCTAAACCCTTGGACCACCAGCCGGGCTTTGTTGCGAACAATCACTCCACGATCGTCACGTTTACATTTTAGTACCCACTTAGTGCCAATTTTCTTCTGACCTTTGGGGAGATCCACCAGCTTCCACACACCAAGTCTTTTAAACTGCAATAATTCCTCTTGCATGGCTGTGACCCAGTTGGGATCTTTCAGCGCATCGGTGGTGCTGTGTGGTTCTTCTTGTGCTAAGAAGCATTCATGGGCATTAAGAGCAACTAATCCTGACTCCATCATTTCTGTGTAGAGACCAAAATTCAGCTGTCGACGAGTTTTGACACCCTGTTGAATGTCCCCTATAATGTTGTCTTGTGGATGATCACGTTCAGTCCTAACAACCGGATTGTCAGGAACGACAACATTTTGTTCCAAGTTAGTTAAGTTCGGCTCAGGAACTGGAGCGGTTTGTTCCATGTTATTTGTGTTCAGCTCAGGAACTGGAGCGATTTGTGGTGCTGCCTCTGAAGTAGACGTTAGAGGCGGATCTGTGATAGACACATCTTGATTTGACGAGGACGGTTGTGAAATAACATGTGTCGGTGCCGGTCGTACAAAGTCTGTTGGTGTTTCATCTTCAGATTCGGAATCAGATGACTCAAGAACTTGTTCTGTTGACTCTGTGGAAGAAGACGTTGACGGACCAGGATGAGATGAGCGTTGCTGTGATTCATCAGGAGGTGCATTTTGCGCCTCATACATCATTTGAATAGCAACATCATTCAGATTGAATGACTTGACCCATTTGTCAAAGTCAAACAACCAGTCTTCACCTGTCCCTTTGGCTGGTTCTGTGTAGCGTTGAACATCGACGTGGTACCATTCTTCAACCAATTTTGTTGATCGGTTGTAGACCCTTTTGAGAGGAACGCTATAACCCAGAAAGTAACCCTTAATAATCTTCTCCTCGAACTTGTTATCAACTTGCCTTTTGAGTAACGTGCAGAGAGCCCCAAATGGTTCCAGGTGCTCTAAGTTAGGCCTTCGACGTTGAAGAAGCTCGAAACTAGTCTTGCCGTGGCGCTTGACAATGCCAACCCGATTCAGTGTGAAACAGGCGTTGGCAATTGCCTCATTCCAAAACGTGACTGGCAACACTGAGTCAGCTAACATGGTTCTTGCTGTCTCGATTAACGTACGGTTTTTCCTTTCAGCAACCCCGTTCATTTGTGGAACATACGGAGCACTGAATTCTTGAACGATGCCTTTTTCTTTGCAGTAAGTATCAACGTTTGCGTTCTTAAACTCTGTACCGTTATCTGACCGAATTCTTCGAACCTTCAGCTTGTATTGCGACTCAAGAGTCGTGACTAGCAGACTAATACACCCAAAAGTTTCAGACTTCGCTTTTAGGAAAAACACCCATGAGAATCTTGAATATTCATCAGTGACCACTAGACAGTATGAGTGCCCAGCAATACTTTTGACGCTGATTGGGCCAAAAAGATCCATATGTAGAAGTTCCAACGGCATATCAATGGAGTGGAAACTCTTAGACTTGTGGGACCTTTTTCGTTGTTTTCCGGCTTTACACTGAACGCATGAATCAGGGAGATGAAAACTTCTTAGATTGACTCCCTCAACCATTCTATTGTGCACCAGCTTGTTCATGTTCCTGACGTTTATGTGTCCCATCCGTTTATGCCAAATGACAGTATCACGTTCGGATGCCTTGGACACAAAACATGTTGCAGTTTGAGATGATGACCCTGCCTTAGCCATATCCAGAATGTAGAGATCACTCTGGCGTGCGGCTGACATTAGAACTTTGTCTTCAGGAAAGTTGACGTCCTTAGACAAGATGTGGCAGTCTCGTTCATCAAACATTACTTTGAAACCTTTGTCGCAGATTTGACTTATGGACAACAGGTTGTTCTCCAACTCTTTGATGAAATTAACTTTCTCAAACGAAACTCGCCCATTAGACACAATTCCTTGGGCCGTGATAAAACCTCCTTGATTTCCTGCAAAGGAAACTGCACCTCCTTTTATTTGTCTGACATTTGAAAGAAGATTCATGTTTCCAGTCATGTGCCTGGAAGCTCCTGAGTCTATGATCCACATGTTGAATCTTGGATCATATAGAGCAACCTGCACACAAAAACAAAAGGTTTAAATATCATTGGAAACCCAAGCCCTTAAGGTCTTGGGTTTTCCATCTTCATCACGAATGAACAATTCAATCCATTTACCCTCATTAACACTGTTTTCAGATTTGACGTTGTTATCAACAGTGTTAGTTTTCTTTGGTTTCCAAAAGTCAGTCTTCTTCTCAACATGTTTGAGATAGCTGGTTGAAGACTGGGTTTCACTTGTCGAAGTGGAAACCTTTGGATCTGAGGGGTTTGGGAATTGGTGTGGTGAGGTTGGCTGAGGTTTCCGAGGAGAAACCGACCTCGGTGTGTGAAACCGTTCTTGACCTTGAATGTCAATGGTCGGTCTCCTCCTAGGAGGTGACTTGACATACCTCGGATCCGGAGTCGATATGTACTGCTTAGGATCCGTGTACTTATAGCAAAATCTTGCTATATGCCCTACCTCTCCACACGAAAAACAGTAGTTTCTCCCCCTTTGACTTGGTGGAGAGAAATAACTCTGGTTTTGTCTGTTATCATAGTACCCCCTGGATTTGACATTTTGGGGTGGAGTTTGTCTAGGAGGGTGTTTTGGGAAATTATGTTTTTCATTAACGTTACCCTCCTTTACAAACTGGGTACTATGTTCCACATAGACTTTCTCAGATTTAGGATTAAACTTTTTCTTCTGAGAACTTCTTGTTGTTGTTGCCTTTGACTTAGATGGTGGTGGGCCCGATTTAGTTGTAGAACCTAAGTCTGTGGCATCAACATTTTGTTTGGACTCAGGAGCCGGGTCAATGACTTCTTTACCCTTAGACTTAGAAATTTGGTTTGTGTCCTCGGGTATATAATCATTTGATTCATCATCCGGCACAGCTCCTGGTGTGCTTGCAAATTGATTAGACGGACAGAAACAAACACGAAACAAACGATTTCATTGATAAAAACGAAAGATTACATGCTTGTTTAAACACTGAAATCACGATCTATGGCAGGGGGAGGTCGAGCATGGCCTCCCCCCTCATCCGGACAGCACCTGGGCTCCGGGCACGCAAAAACTTGAAAACCTTACCTGTTCACGACTGAAAGCTGGTATTTATACCCGCTGCCATTCGGTCAGGACTCATTCGATCGAATGAGTCCTATTCGATCGAATGGCAGACTCATTCGATCGAATCAGAAACTGGTTCGATCGAATGAGTATCCATTTGAAAATGCTCTTTCAAATGGATCACTTTCAGCGTGAACCACTACCTAGGTGTACAGCATACAACATAAACATTCTAAACTATTCGCCAAGCGACGGCCACAAAATGTGCACCAACATACTGTACAGGCAACACTTTAATGTCTCATGCCTTATCTTTCAAGGGTTAGATACAAAGGCAGAGAAGGCTGAAGGACAAAGATTTCTTATGTATCTGCGGTTTCTGCAGATTTTAATCAACATGTTTTTGCCTAATCTTCAACGAACTGGTGAGGTGTTGAGGCTTCAGGATCCGAACATTTGCAAACGAATGAAGGATGCTCAAAGCAAGTTTGTTGAAAATGATGACTGGGATGTCCTCCCATGGTTGCTCGTGCCAGCACTAGATGCCATTGAAGTGCCGAGCACCCTTGGACACAGTGATGAGGAAGATAGTGATGGTATGGATGATGATGGTAATAATAATAATGATGATGATGGTGATGCGGGAGGAAATGACATGATGATAGGTAATGATGATGAGGCACAAGAGGCAATTGAAGTAGAGGTGCCTTTAATTGAACAGGCTGCACAAGAGGATGTCATTGCAGAGGTTGATGTACAAGAGGAGACAAATGAGCCGATGGATGAGGATGTGTTTGTCGCTCAAGTTGTATCAGAGGTTGCAGCCTTAGTGCCAAAGATAACTCCACCAGACTCACCTCTACCTGCAGTTCACATTGATGACACAGAGTCTGTTGTGACAGAGGCAGATGATGACAATGTTACCTCTTCACCTTCCCCTACCGAACCTGTTCTGTCCGATGCCGAACAAACTGATGATATTCCTGTTCCTACACCACCTACATCTCCACTACAAGTTCCGTTACAATCAGCCCAACCCATTCCAGACCAACCTGCCACTGAAACCTCTCCACTATCTGCTGAACCATATACAATTCCATCTCCAGAAACAGAAGAATCTGAACCTTTTTCTGAACCCGCACCAAAGCCTTCTCTTGAAACCCCACCATCAAGTCCTAACCTTTATGATGTTCTTTGTGAAAATGCCAAGCTTGAGTTTGAGAACATTATGTCGAGACAAAAGAATGCCATTTTGGCTAAACGGAACTCAGCTTTGGAGGCTACTATGAATAAAGCGTTAGTTAAAATTCGAACCCTTGAGGGGCAGTCTGAGGTTGAGAATACCTCAGATGCACCAAAACAGGGGGAGAAACCTGAAGGAATAGAAAGCTTAAAGGTGATTGGGGAGATGTATGAGAGTTCGGAGCAAGAGAAAGTGGAAGTGGGACCATCAAATGCTTTACACATGATAAATCAAGCATATAATGAGGAAGATTCTGAGGATGAGTGGGAGAATAAGGTGGAAGAAGAAACTGAAGAAGAGAATTGAAGAGAAGACAAAAGGGATAGGGGGTTGCACTTACTGATGATGATTTACACCCCATGCCCCAGCATCCAGTTCAATCTGAAGATATACTGTTCAAAGAAAATGTAGTTGACCCAGATGTAGCAGAAGCTGAATCAGTAAAAAATGTAATCAAGTTAATGAATGAAGAGTTGGAAGCCCTAGAAAGAGAAAAGATGAATGAAGAGGAGGAGGAGGAGGAAATTCCTCATGAAGTCATAGAAGCTTTGATAAACATGAAAAAAAAGGAAGAGGCAGATGAAAGGAGATTAAAAGAAGCAGATGATGCTATAAAAGCTACAATGGAGGCTCTAAATGCTAGACAAGAGCCTTTACAAACTGAGCCTGTGCATTCTGAACAGGAGCCCACACCATCTGAGCCAGTTATATCTGTTGGTACATGTGTGTCAGTAGTTCATTGTCTAGCAGTTGTAATCAAGTCTGTAATGTAATTATGTTTAGTTTATGATTGTTTTGTAATACGCGAAGTTGTCAACAAGTTCGCTATGGCGAACTTGTTGAATCAGCGAAGTTATGGACAACTTCACCAATGGCGAAGTTGTCGTGTATAAAACTGTTTCGCTGAAACAGTTTGAGTGTTGGTCGTTTAGGGTTTTGTTTCAGTGTGTTTCATATTGTTACGTGTCATCTTCTGTAATAGTGACCGTGAGTCACGTGTTCGGTTATCAATATAACGTGGTTGATTTATTGCTCGTGTGATTCTATCTCTACACTCGTAACTACCTGCGCAGGGATTCCGCACCTGCGTTGTTAGCGATATCCCGTGTACGATCCGTCCAGGAACCTACAATTGGTATCAGAGCCAATCGGCTCGATTGTGAGGTTCGGGATTTCACGCGGGTGTAGAAAACGTCTCGTTTGACCTATTCGCGGGACGTGTTTTTGTTGGGATTGAGTTTTGCTAGTGCTTGACAGTCATTTTCAAGCCTTTGCATTGATCGGGAGCTGCTGGATTGACGAAAACAGATCTGAACAAACTTCCCTGTTCATCGGGCGAAGTTACCGTTCATCGGGCGAAGTTACCATTCTTCAGGCGAAGTTGCCGTCGCTGGAATTAGGGTTTTTGGCGAAGATATAAGGATTAGCGAAGTTAACTACAACTTCGCTCACTTCATAAGTTCGCCTTAGCGAAGTTATCCGCAACTTCGCTTCATACCCAAGTTCGCTCAACTCATAAGTTCGCCAGAGCTAAGCGAAGTTATTTTTAACCTCGCCAAATTCAAGCGAATTTAAGATCTCAGCGAAGTTCTCTTTCAGCGAAGTTAACCTTCAAGCGAAGTTATTCTTAACTTCGCCTACTGAGCTGTTTTAATATTTTTTTTTGTTTTTTCAGGTTTTTCAGGTTTTTGCAAGGATGTCTTCGATCAACATCTCCGATTTGGTCAAGATGGAAGTAGAAGCGGGGTCTGCCACTAAGGCCCCGAGGCTGATGAAAGGAACTGACTTCGTGGCATGGAAAGACAGATTCATCCAATACATCAAATACCAGGATGCCAAAATGTGGGTGTGCATCCAGGATGGATATATCCCTCCAACTATGCAATACGAAGGCCGTGACGTAGTTAAGAAGTACAGCAAAATGGAGGACGAAGAAAAGAAAATGTACGAGGCCGAAAGCAAGGCCCATGCTGCGATAACAATGGCGCTTCCTCAAGAGGTTCTCCATACGTTCCGAAAGTACACTTCTGCAAGAGAGCTTTGGGATGCTCTTGAAAATAGATTCGAGGGGAATGTGGGTATCCGTGCATCGAAGGTAAAACTTTTGAAGACCCAGTTCTCCGTCTTCAAATTTTTGAAGAACGAATCGCTGGATGATATTATCACCAGATACTATCATCTAATGACAGAGCTTAGCAATTATTCGATTGCTTACCGAGAAGAAGAGATCGTTGAAAAACTTCTCGATGCTCTCCCACCGAAGTGGGAAATGTACACCGTTCTTATGAGGGAAGACAGAGACTTTCCTAATTATGATCTTGAAACGGCAGTGAACAAGCTCAGAACTTATGAGCTTAATATGGTTCGAAAAGAAACACCTACAGATCAGATACAAGACCCTGGTATGTATGGTGCAAAGGTTAACTCAGGCTCAAGTTCGAGGCCTGAATCTGCTGCTTATTACTCTAAAGGGGAGTCAGGTTCTGACTCGTCTCATGAAGGAAACGTTTCTGTAAACACGAATGGTGATGTATGTTTCGTTGCTGGAGGATCTAGTACTTCAAAGCCTCAAGCATCCACAAGTAGTTTTTCTGCAAATGCATCAAGCAATAGTTATTCCAAGATGCCTATGAGTGTAAAATCTGCTGAAGAGCAGTTTGCAGTCTATGCTTCATTTATTGCTTCCTACGAAAACTACATCCAGGGGAAGATTGTGGACCCTGCTGTACTAGATGAGGATTACGACCAGATCGATGCTGATGATCTGGAGGAGATGGACTTGCAATGGCAAATGGCAATGATTGTGAGGCGTGTGAAACGGTTTATGAACAAAACTGGGAGAAAGTTTGTAGGTGGTCGGCCTGGGTTCGACAAATCCAAGGTAAGGTGCTATAATTGTCAACAGTACGGGCACTTTGCCAAGGAATGCAGAAATGAGAGGGTTGAACGAGGACAAGGTCGGCCTACACAACATTCTGGAGTTAACAGAGAGATTAACGCCATGTTGACCAGAGAAGCAGGTGGGTACAACTGGAACCTGCATTCAAGTGGTTCTGGTGAGCAAGCAAACATGGCTGAGACTGAAGTTAAAGAATGTGAGAAGGTTGAAAAGGTTGATGGAACTGAGAAAGCTACTGAAGAAGAAACAGCTTTCATGGCAAATGACAAGGACACTCGCTCCGAGGTAAGTAATAAAAATATTTGTACTAATTGTGAAAATTTGTCTGAGCAACTAACAACTATGACTGATCAGTACGTCCGTTTAGATGCTGATTTTAAAACTATTAAAGAAGATCACCATTTTACTAAATCAAGAGAAAACAGTTATAAAATTAAGATTAAAGCATGTGAAAAGGACATTCAAAGCTTGAAAACTAAACTTGCTGAGAAAATTGACATAATTGATCTTAGTTACGAAGTTTTAGAAGAAAAAACTAAATTGATTGCTGATCGGGATAAACAGATTGCTGACCATCAGGTAAAGGTGGTGGAACTGAACCGCAAACTTGAGCAGTTCAGGAATTCCTCAACTATCCTTGATCACCTCGTGAGTGATCCAGGTACCTCTGCAAAGAGGGGAGGAATCGGATATCACGAAGTTCCACCACCCTTTAACCACAATTATACATATAATCCGAGTGTTCAGAAATCTGTTGATTTCGAGGTTACTTAGACAACTCCTATCAAGATTACAAGTGTAGAACCAAGTGTTAGCTGTGGCGAAACAAGTTCGCCTGTTTCTAGTGTGAATATTTCTGTCTCAAGTCCTGTCTCATCGGATTCGGATAAGATGTCCGAATCTGGTCAGACAAAAGAGAAGGTAGGTTTACCCACCGATGGAGATAAAAATAAAGTTTCAAAAAAAGAGTTCTCCACTCAATCCGTACGTCCCAACTTATGTGAGACGAACGGCTGGTAACACTGCCTCTACATCCAAACCAACGTTTGACAAGAAAATGGAGAGTCGATGTTGCTTTAGATGTAACAAGTTAGGACATCTAGTTGCAGATTGCCCTTTGAAACCGAGATTTAGATATGTAAAGCCAAATGAAACTGAGTATAAGCGTCATTTTGCTACTGCTAAAAATGGAAACTTTAAAAAATGCCAAAATGTATCGAATTCAAGTTTTCATAAAAACAAACCTCAGTTTTACAACCAAACCACAAGATATAACACTTTCAATTCTCAAAGGTTTGGAAGGCATTACACTCAATCTGCAGGGAGATTCCCTAACAGGACTTACAGAAATTATCCTGATGCTAACTTGAGAAAGCCAAGGTACGGGACGTATCGATCCAAGACCAATTGGTCTTGGGTCCCAAGATTCTAACTCTTTGTTTTATTGTGCAGGAACAGTTGAACAGGGCTGCCAACAATCTTTGGATTGTAGATAGCGGCTGTTCCCGACACATGACAGGCAACAAACACTTGTTGCAAGACTTAAAACCTGTTCAGGGAGCTAGAGTTAGTTTTGCTGGTGAAAGCGGTGGAAGGATTACCGGTAGAGGAACTGTGTCTAATGGGAAGATGACACTTGAAAATGTAAATTTTGTGGAGGAATTAAAGCACAATCTGCTGAGTGTGTCGCAGATTTGTGATAAAGAATACACTGTCCATTTCACTAAGAATGAAGCGATTGTATTGAAGCCTGGTTTTCATATACCAGAAGAATGGATAGTAATGAAAGCTCCACGTGAAACGAATACGTACGTGATGGATATGAGGTCTACTGAAATGGCCACCGGAGAATCCTGTTTAATGACAAAGGCAAGCGAATCAGAATCAGAATTATGGCACAGGAGAATGGGACATATTCATCTTCGTAAGATGAACTTCATTGTCAAAAATGGGCTTGTGATGGGCGTTCCCTTAAAGAGTTTTAACTTTGAAGATAAATGCATTGCGTGCAAGAAGGGAAAACAACACAAGAAAAGCCATCTCACCAAGACGATCAACTCAATTGCTGGTACTCTAGAACTACTTCATATGGATCTCTTCGGTCCGGTGAATGTACAGAGTCTAGGCGGTACTTTTTACTGCTTGGTGATAACTGATGATTACTCACGATACTCGTGGGTATATTTTCTGAAAACGAAAGACGAGACGACTCAGATGGTGAAGAATCTAATTACAAAAGTCGAGAACGTCATGAGTAAATCAGTTAAATTCATCAGAAGCGACAATGGGACAGAGTTCAAGAACTTTGAGATGGAAATCTTTTGTCTTCAGAAGGGTATTGAGCATCAATACAGCGCTCCGTATACTCCACAACAGAACGGAGTAGCTGAAAGGAAGAACCGAACGTTGATTGAAGGAGCCAGAACTATGCTGGCAGACTCAAAGCTTCCTGTGATGTTCTGGGCTGAAGCAGTTGCTACAGCCTGCTATGTTCTGAATCGGGTGTTAACCGTTAAGAGACTTGGAAAAACTTGTTACGAGCTTATGCACGGAAGGAAGCCCAACTTGTGCGGTCTTGAACCTTTTGGGTCTCCTTGTTCGATTTTGAAGACTAATTCGAAATTTGGTGAAGTAGCTGATGAGGGAATCCTAGTCGGTTATGTTGTTGGGACTCCCAACAGACGGGTCTTCAATACGACAACTTGCAAGGTGGAGGTGGTTTGTAACACCGACATTACTAGTTACCAACCGCCAAAACCAAGCAATGGACCTGCTGAGCTGTTTGACTATGTTAAACTTTTTAAGTCATTTAACGTACCTACTTTGGAAATTTCTGAAGAAGACGAAAGAGCAGTGACGAAGATGATATTTGATGAGGAAGAGGAGGTAGTGCAACATCAGATGACAGAAAAATCTCAGCCTTCCACATCAAACCCTATCGATACCCCTGCGGCCTCAACTGAAGATGAGTTTATTAATCCTTTTCACTCTCAGCCTGAAACTACTATAGATGAGATCTCTTCAAACTTGGAAGACAATTTGCATGTCGGTGCTGTTCCGACCACGAGAATTCACAAAGATCACCCATTGGAGAATGTTATAGGTGATGTGTCCTCTAGTGTACAAACCAGAAGTAGCTTGAATGAGCACACCTGTGTTTATACAAGCATTAAAGATACAGGTATCATGAACGAATGTTTGTACTCTTGCTTCATAAGCCAAGTCGAACCGAAGAATTATCAAATGGCTTTAAAGGACAGCTCGTGGGTCGAAGCCATGCAAGAAGAGTTGGCTCAGTTCGAAAAAATGGAAGTTTGGACTTTGGTTGAAAAACCAAAGAATGTGCATGCTATAGGCACGAAATGGGTGTTCAAGTGCAAGAGAGATGAAAAGGGGATTATCGTGAGAAATAAGGCGAGGCTGGTTGTTAAAGGTTTTAATCAGCAAGAGGGTATTGACTACAATGAGGTTTTCGCTCCTGTTGCCCGGTTAGAAGCAATTAGATTGTTTTTGGCGTTTGCTGCATCTAAAAAGATGAAGGTGTTTCAGTTGGATGTGAAGAGCGCGTTTCTTAACGGGAAAGTTGATGAGGTTGTGTTTGTTGAGCAACCTCCGGGTTTTCCTGACCCAGACTTTCCGGATCACGTATACAGGTTGAGCAAGGCGTTATATGGATTACATCAGGCACCTCGTGCCTGGTATTCAACGTTATCGGACTACTTGCTGGAAAATGGTTTTGAAAGAGGATTGATTGACAGTACGCTGTTTGTGAAGAGAGAAGGATGTGACTTCTTACTGGTTCAAGTCTACGTGGATGATATCATTTTTGCTGCATCAAGAGTATCCATGTGTCAGGATTTTGAGGCTGTCATGAAGAAACGATTCGAGATGAGTGCTATGGGTGAACTAACCTTCTTTCTAGGATTGCAGGTTGATCAGAAGAAGGATGGGATGTTCATTCATCAAACAAAGTATGTTCATGATGTGCTGAAGAGATTCAAGATGGAGGACAGTTCTCCATATGACACCCCAATCTGCGTCAATCACAAATTGGGCGCTGAATCAGATGGTGACGCAGATGTGGACCCTACTCTGTATCGGGCGATAATAGGTTCATTAATGTATTTAACTGCTTCTAGGCCCGATATAATGTTTTCTGTTTGTCTTTGTGCTCGTTTTCAGGCAAACCCAAAGGAATCTCACATGAAAGGTGTGAAGAGGATTTTGCGGTATCTTAAGGGCAAGCCGAAACTAGGGTTGTGGTACCCAAAGGGAGGAGACGTTGAACTGGTGGCGTATACAGATTCTGATTATGGTGGATGTAATCAGAGTCGGAAGTCAACAACAGGAGGCTGTCAGTTTCTTGGAGGAAGATTAGTTTCCTGGCAGTGCAAGAAACAGACATCAGTTGCAATTTCAACATGCGAAGCTGAATACATGGCAGCATCCAACTGCTGCTCTCAGGTTTTGTGGATTCAGCAACAATTGCGCGACTATGGTCTGAATTTCTTACTTACTCCTATTTTAATTGATAACACTGCCGCCATCTCAGTAATTAACAATCCCGTGAAGCACAGTAAAACTAAGCATATTGACATTCGTCATCACTTCATACGGGATTGTGCTGAGAAGAAACTGATAAAGATCGAAAAAGTTGATACACTTGAAAATTTTGCTGACTTGTTTACAAAAGCGTTTGATAAATCCAGATTTCAAAACCTAATTGAGCTAAACGGGATGATCAATCCCGAGTAACCATGTCGTTGATTTAAAAAAAAAAAAAAAAAAAAAAAAAAAAAAGGGGTCATTTTTGCTTAAAATTAGTCGGTTACCTCAGTTTGATGGACATATCCTCGGATATGTTTTGGTCCTCGTTTTTCGACTTAGAAAATAAGGATAGCCATTAACCGGAAGACTGAAAGTAACCGGGGCAGCTATGACGTGTGTTCTTTCAGTTGCTGAAAATTAGTCGGTCATACTTAGTAAGAAGGACACATACTTGTATGTGGTCGGTCCAGTTGATCCATTGGATCTTCAGGATAGCCGTTTACCTGACGATTTTGATGTGACTGGGGCGATTGAAATTAAAGTTTTTTTTTGGGAAATGAAATTACTTTTCAAGTCTGTTACTTCGTAAGAAGTTCAATGCTGTGTTTAACAGAAAATTGATCCAACCTTGGAAAATGATATATATACTGATTGTGTGTGCTTAACTAGTGAAGTTATTAGGCTTAAAAGGCTTTAGAACAGTCATTGTATGTCATGGTAATTTTTATGGTGCGTAAAAGTGTATGTGATACTAACTTAAATTTACTCGAATTTACGTGGAAACTCCTTAAGAGTTTTGTATGTATTCATACATATCTTTTCGAAGGATAGGCAGAAAAGCGACTACCCAGTCATACACGAGCCCGTGAGTGTTCTGATTCCCGTGAAGAAAGCATTTCAAGATACTGCAGTGATCCAGATTCGGGACTTGCAGTGGTTTAGTACTCCGAAGTCGATAAATAACGTTGATTTAAAAAAAAAAAAAAAAAAAAAAAAAAAAAAAAAAAAAAAACCATGTATATTTTTAGTACTTATGAGACATAGTAACAATCAAGACTTCTCATGTCTGGAGTAAGAAGAGAACGGGATGCAGTCAACGAGTATATACAAGATAATCAGACATTATGGGTCGAAGTCAATTCGGGGTGACTTGGGTATAGCCAAATACGCTTTGAGAATATATAGAAGACATCATTATCTCTGAGATGTTGCCAACTTAAATTTTTGAGCTTAACTGAACCTTAATCCGTATCACAGAAACGATGAAAACCATTTACGTTATTTACATGCTTACAACCTGTGTCTCTATGTCATAATACAGCTAAACACGGATCTAAGTGACAGTCACATCGTTAGTATGATTTCTGTTAGGATCTTTTCTAAAACGCAGTGGTCCCTGACTAGACTGAAATTTGATCCCTTATTTCGTTAAAATTTTTCTAAGTTTTTTTTGTTTTTGTAGTTATACTATTTTATTGTTGGTTACTGGGTCTTGATCATATTTGTTTAACTCTTTTTGGTAACTTATAAGGTTAAATTCAAGATTATTCAAACTTAAAGGGCTGATTTTGAAAATTACGGGCGAAGTTGTTGAATTCGGCGAAGTTGTGCTTAACTTCGCCTTGGCGAAGTTAACCATAACTTCGCCTGAACCAACTCTGCCCTATATATAGATTTTGAAACAGTAACAGTACCATAGTCTCAATAATTTCCGGCGAACATATAATCTAACCATTATATCCGGCGATCTTGTTTTCATTCCGTTTTCGATCTTTGATTTCTGTTTCTAGTGTTTATTCCCGGTATGTGTTGTCAATAACATTCACAAACTTACTCGTTCGTTATAGTTTTACCTGGTTCGAGACCTCGGGTCGTCGAACCTTCAAAACCAAGTTTTTCACCTTTGTGTTACGTGTTCATGGACGTCCTTCACGTCTCAATATCATTAATCCATGCCGTTCTTCATTGATGGATCGTCAAAATCGGTCCGAAAACATCGGATCTAAACCTTGAATCTGAACAGTCGCCGTTTCAGATTCAGGCGAAGTTAAGGTTTAGGCGAAGTTATCCACAACTTCGCCAGGAGATTAATTTCACCTGTGGCGAAGTTATCCGTAACTTCGCCTTGAAGCTTAAGTTCGCCTGTGGCGAAGTTATCCGTAACTTCGCCTTGAACTCAAGTTCGCCTTTGGCGATGTTGTGATTCGGCGAAGTTAACATCAACTTCGCCTATACCTTTTTCTTTAACAGTTTTAGACGAAATTATAGTTGAAGCGAAGTTGTTTCCAACTTCGCCTCACCTATAAGTTCGCCTGTATAAATTTAATCACAACTTCGCTCGTGGTACTTAGCGGACTTGTGAGCGCTTACACACTGTCTAACTTGATTTGTTTTATGCAGATATGGCTGCTGTTGGAGGTGCTGGAGGTGATGATGGTGATGAGCAACGACAATTCTTTCCAGCCCATAACCAATATATCACTTTGGATCCAGACGCACGGGGCGTTGAAGACTATAGGGAGATTATCACATTTCTCCAACGATCACGAGTTTTTCACGCGATTACTAATACACTACCCATATCTCTGCCCAACATTCAAGATTTCTGGCAGACGGTGTATTATGATTGCAGACCTGAGCCTCCAGTGATGCGAGCAACTGTCAATGGTCAAGACATACAGTTTTCCTCGGAAGACATACGGTTGGCTCTGCAGTTCGGTGATGAAACGAGAGACGACCCAACGGAGTTCGTAGCTCCTTTCCGTGACGGAGCTTACTTAAGGATGGGTTATTCGGGTCCGCTGGGGGACTCGCAGAGGAGGAAAGGCTTTCTGCTGGATCAATGGCGCTTTCTGATGCATGTGTTAATAGTATGCATGTCCGGCAGAAAGGCAGGAACAGACGGGATGGGTGCAACGATGCAATCGGCCATGATTGCGCTGACTTACAACCGCAGATATTCTTTTAGTCAGCTAATCTTTTACGAGATTGATCGTCAGAGACGGGCGACGGCGCGCGAGCGATTTATTATGTATCCTCGATTTCTACAAATGATTATTAATCATGTCGCTCCGTCTATAACGCAAAGACGCCCTATCAGATACGTTGAGTGCGTAACAAAACGTATCTTTGCTCAGTGCAGGACGTCGAGCACTCGTAGCAACCCTGAGCGGCGTCCCAGGCATACTCCACTTTTCGGGTATCTCATCAACCCGGAGTATGTTCCTGCAGGAGGGGACGAGTTCAGGGATCCGCAACCACATCAGGCGGCAGCACCTCATGCTGTATCAGCTGCGCCTGTTGTATCTTCTGCTGCTGTGCCAGCTACTATATCTCAGGCTGTGTCCACTGCTGAACACGTTGATCTAGATGCTGCTTTTAGTGGACATGGTTTGTTTGATATGGATGTCTCGGGTTCTCAGTTTATGGATGTTACCAGAGCAGCTACTTCGGTAGCTGACTCTGATCTAGACGAGACGTTTGCTGAGGCAAGAAGACTTATGGTGTCTCGGGAACGGACTACGGGAAAGAGGCCGAGAACTGTGGAGGAGGATGAGGATGAAGTGGATGAAGAGGAGGCAGTACAGATTGTGCTAAGACGTTCAAGAAGAGAACAGAGAGGTATAGGTTCGGGAGCTGGAGAATCTTCAAGGCTAGTACGTTTTGCTCCACCTGCCTTATCTGGTATGTCTCTTATTCCTACTACAGCACAGGTTACAGCGATCGAGACATCGGCACCAACAGTTGTGTCTCTACCACCACAACCGCTTAATCCACCGGTGGTAGTTGCACGGTTTGTGGAGTCGACCATCACTTCTACTGCAGGGTTACCAAGAGTACCACCTGCGGTCACTTCTGCTGATGTACCACCAACTCCATTGCCTACTTCAGATACCGAGAGGATTCTTTCGCTAGAGCGGATTGTTGCTGAACAGTCAAAGACTGTTGACCGCCTAGTTGAATCCAATCGACTACAAGCTGCTCTCCTGGTTGAACATGGAAGAATAATAGACGCCTTCAAGGATTACTTGGCATCTCAGGGGGAGACGACGTGTAGGGGCGATGAGTTGAGAACGAAAAGACGAGAAGATCATGACGATGATCCCAATGCACCTTCCGGTGCAGGTGATGAGCTGCCAAGAACCTCTCAGGCTCTTGGGGCTTCCACAACTGAGGGGGAGTCTACAAATGCAGCTGGTGATGATGTTGTAGTTGAGGATGACGACGCTGATGTTGAAGACGTTATCGATGCTTTGAAGGAGTTGGATGAGGAGGAAGACGATGAGTTGATGGATGATGACGACGTGTTGCCTATGGATGAGATTGAGAAGATTGGAGAACAGATTAATGTGGAAGATGTATTAGAAGAAGGTGAAATTGTGGATGATTCAGTGGAACATGAGATTCCAGCTGTTGAGAGATCAGAATTGGGGGATGAGAGCGTGATAGAAGAGACTGTATGGGAGGAGCAGCCGAACTGGAAAGAAGGCTGTGCTCAGTGGTTTGTTAAAACCAAGAAGCCTGCAGTGCCAACGATGTTCAGAAAGACTTATAATATAAAGGGCTATGCAGAGTCAAAGAAAGGAATCATATGCTGGTTGTACGACAAAGAGCTGAAACTATTTGTGATCAAACGGTACGACGGCATTCAGTACTTTAAGAGATTGTTGAGATCTCTGAATTCCTTACCAGAATGTGAGGTGAAAGATTTAGCGAGATTGGGGCTGATCAATAGAAGCAATGATGATATGGCAAGAATCATTGAGAAGATCGTATGGAAAGAAGCCATTAAAGACAAAAAGTTTGAACTGCTAAAGCCTCAAAAAGGAAAGTTGATAGAAGACAAAGATCGTGGAATGAGGGCTGACGGCAAACCATGGATGGTTATGAAGTATAAACCAGTCCGTCATTTGAAAGAAGTACCGATGAAAGTTATGCCCAAGAACGTCCTAAAAGATTTAAAATGGTGGTACGTGGATTGTGAGACAGCTGAGGCGGTAATGGAAGATGAGGATGAACAAGAAGTACTTCGGGTGTACGACCCGATGCATCTTGTTAATCTGTCGCAGGCTGATTTGAAAGTGCTCAACGAGAAGAAGATCTTCTACATTCCTGCTTGGAAGGATCAAGCTAGGAAATATCAAGGGGTAGTGTCGGTATGTGTGAGAGAAGGGGCGCACGCGTAGAGGTGAAGATTACAAGACTCAAGATTTGAAGATCAAGATATGAAGCTACTGCCAAGGGGGAGTCTGTTGGTACATGTGTGTCAGTAGTTCATTGTCTAGCAGTTGTAATCGAGTCTGTAATGTAATTATGTTTAGTTTATGATTGTTTTGTAATACGCGAAGTTGTCAACAAGTTCGCTATGGCGAACTTGTTGAATCAGCGAAGTTATGGACAACTTCGCCAATGGCGAAGTTGTCGTGTATAAAACTGTTTCGCTGAAACAGTTTGAGTGTTGGTCGTTTAGGGTTTTGTTTCAGTGTGTTTCATATTGTTACGTGTCATCTTCTGTAATAGTGACCGTGAGTCACGTGTTCGGTTATCAATATAACGTGGTTGATTTATTGCTCGTGTGATTCTATCTCTACACTCGTAACTACCTGCGCAGGGATTCCGCACCTGCGTTGTTAGCGATATCCCGTGTACGATCCGTCCAGGAACCTACAATATCTGAGCCTGAAAATGAGGAACCTGAACCACAGACAAACAAAGAAGATGAACTTAGTTTGGGTCCTGTCATCCATGAATAGGATGAAACTATTGAAGTCTCAGCAAGTACTATGGTTAAATTGATCATTATGAAGGATCTTACACTGATTCTGAATAATCCTAAGAGACATCACCCAGAGATTGTAACAGGAGCAAGAAAGGCTCAACAAGATTTTATTAACTTGAGTAAAGAAGAACCAAGATTTGATGAATATGTTGAACCAAGTGACCCATTATTGAAGAAACTGAAGACACTCACATAGATGAACCTGTTACTGAAAAGTCTGAATCAGTGGATGAGGAAATAATCATTGAAGAACCAGAAACAGAAGTATAGCAACCTGATACATCCACTCTAACTCAATCAAGTTTGAAAAGGAAGGACACATCTGAAATTGAGACACCAAAACCCAAAAGACAAAAATCTGTTAAGAAAATGGTGTATAAGGAGAGACAAACTTGAAGAAAGGAGAAGAGCCCAATCCACACGAAATGATGAACCAATGATTGAGGCTCTTCATAACCTTGAAGAAGTGATTGACTTAGATGTTGAGAATAAATATGAGGAAGGAGTGAAGGAAACTGAGACAGTAAATGAAGATAATGAGTATCTGATCACCCCGGTATATGATCCACTATATCTCCAGAGACTATCAAAGGAAGATATAGCAAAAGAAGCTGAGGGGTGGAGAACAAGGAAAGCAAAAAGAGAACTATTAATGAAGGCTGGTCACAAAGGTGCATTCCTTAACCTTCAACCATTTGATAAAATTGACCGAATGTACAATAGAGCTCTTTTGGATGATGTATCTGATTATGTGAAGAAAGTAACAAAGAAGAAAGTGAAAAAGTTTTAAAAGAATTTGACAATAGTAAAAAGAGGACTGAGAAGAAAACAAGGGATGAAGAAGAATATGAATCAGTGAAGTCTAAACATAAAGATATCAAATTTCTCCAACTGTATGGCTACATGTATAATCATTTGATAAATATTTCTTTTGAAGAATTGAAAAGAAAAATACAACAGGTAAAAGACTCTCACAAAGATCAAGCAAGTCGAGAAAAATATGAGAGAGAACAGGAGCTAAAGATGAGGTTACAGAGGGAAAGATAGGAAGCAGAAAAGATGAGGTTCAAGAATTGAAGAAGTGGTTTGAGGACCCTCAGAGGGTAGAAATGTTAAAAATAATTGTGATGGAGAAAGGAATGACAGAGGAACAGTTTCAGAATATGCCTCTTGAAAAATTAATGGAAATATATAACAGGGAGCAGAAACTGTACATTGAAACACAAAGAAAACTGCAAGAGGACAGGATGAGAGCCGAAGAAGAAGTGAGAGCTGAAATGATGAGTGCTCTGCACAAGAAGGGAGTGAGAATGTCAAAACTATTGGTGCAAACTGACGAAACAATAAGAAGATGGTATGTTGAAGAGGGGCTCGAAAAGACAAAGACTACTCAGTTAGGGAGCATGAGCAGAACTCAAAGGTCTGAGAGTGTGAGGCCTGTGCCACCAAGGAACTTAAACTTTCCCACACATCTCTATTTTGACAAAAAATCAAAGACCTTAAGGGTTGTGACTGAAGATCAGAAAGAACATCTCATCATCTTTAGGGATGATTTGAGAAATTTTACAAAGGAACTAGCTGAAAGAGGATTTCCATTCCTGATGCAGAAGAAAAGAGAAATTAAGAGTCAAACTGAGAGGGAAAAGAGGAATAAAAGGATAAATGAAGTACACACATCTGAGCTTTCCCTCTTTGAATTGAAGAAACAAAGAACTCAAGCGAGCAGCTCTCACCACAAAAGGAAGACTTTGAAAGAGTGCTTGGCTATGAGAGAAGTCTTGCAGGAACCAAACTCAGAGGTGCAACAACTTGGAAGAATCACATACATAACGTACAATCAACTTGATGATTCCACTACTCTGAGAAATATGTCTGGAATTCCCATTGCCGTAATACAACATGATGAAGACCTCAAGTTCATGCATCCACATGACTTACAAGATCTAATTGATGCAAGATTTCCAAGTGATGCATCCGATTCCTCAGAGCTTGATATGCTAAAACAAAGGGCTGCCTATGTCAAAAGACTGAAAGAAAGATCTGATGCAAGGAGCAGAAGAAGAAGATAACAAAAAGGAGCTAATGGATGTTAGATTTTATTTCTGTTTATCTTTGTATTTTAGTTTAAATTTGTAAAAACTTTAATTTGTAACGCCCAGGTGGCAGAATTTCTAATTATGTAATGAAATGACATGTTCTTAAATGATACATATTCTATGTTTGATATATGTGTAACTCTATGCAGGTTTGTTTTGGTGCATCTGAGCTTGTTCCAATCTAGGGGGGGATTGTTGGGTCGGATTTTTGATAAGGAAGATTGGAATCTTCTCAACCTCCTCAGAAAATGGCTAAGTATGGACTTCGAGCAAGCTTAGGCGATCGAGCATGGTTTTACTACCTCGAGCAAGGTCTTCAGAACCTTAAATGGTTAATTCTTCTAAGTGTTAAGGCTTCGAGCAAGCTACATTTCAACGAGCAAGAGTATTCTTCTGTCGATCATGGATTGCCAATCGAGCAAACAACTTGATCATACAAGTTTAACCAAGTGTTACGAGCACAGGATGATCGAGCACATGGGGACAAGCATGGATGCAATAAGAAGATGTCACGTGATCAGCAAGGACTTCGAGCACAGTTCAGTTCCCGAGCAAGATTTACATCCGAGCATGCTAATGATTGCTGAATAAGTATAACTGAAGACATCAAGAAGAATGAGCTTGCTCGATGGACTAGTTCGAGCAAAGCATGGACAAGTCAAGAAGAACGAAGCTTACTGGAGGAGAATATATTCTTCGAAAGAGAATATATTCTATGTAAAATATGCTCGAAGACACTCATAGAGCATACCTAGCAAAGTGAGTATGCTCGAGCAAGATAGTTACCTTGCTTGAGGACTCAACACTTGTATTATTTTGAGTTTCATTACGTAATGATTAGGATCTTCTAGAAGGAATGTCAGGGTCTATAAATAGGGGTCCTAGGATACCTTTTAGGACACAGATTTCCCGACGGAATACAGGCTGGCACGCACTGAATACGAAAAACATTCCAAAAAAAATTCTCTTTGTTTTTCTCATACAATCGCCGCCGCGTCATACACGAAACCCTAGAAATTCCTTTCACTGTTGTACTAAATGATATATTAAATGCAGTGAATCTTTGTCTTGAAATCGTTCTTACTAATCATTCATTTACGTTCTGTGTTGTTATACTTTCACTCCTTCGTTCCCACTTGTTGGATATTCTAATTCCGCCGGGATATTCAATAGGCCTTTGGGTTAGTAGAGTCGGTGTGTTCTTGTCAACCTTCAGAGGTTTCACCCGATTCACGATCCTGACAGTCAGACTCAGATAAGTTAACGAGCCACATCGGATGAATCAAATGTATAACATTCGTGTTAGATCCGGTACCCAATGCAATTACCGCTTCACCCGTTCGATTATCATAATACCATCTATTGAACGTGGTGAATAGGCTCTGAGAGAAGATCTTCATTGGAGCCCTCTTCATAGTCTTCGGCGGCTTGATCTGCAAGACCATTTTTCTCCAGCTGGTGCGATGATCAATATCATTGATGTATTTTTGTGTCGGCACTTGCGGCTTGAAGAATTTGAAACCAAATCTGGTCTCATGTTGGAGATGATCATAGAACCACTCAGCACATTGAACTTTACCCCGATTCACAAACGGTCGGTTGGCTAGTGTTCTCACATCCCATCTCGGCATAGATTGTATATCGTGTGGACGTTTAAAATAATAAATACCGTGTTCCCACTTAACGATATATACCTTAAGATTTGCATCAAACTGCTAAGCAACCAAGTCACCTCTCACATCTTTAGCACATTTGTACTTCTACATCTAGTAGGTAGATGCTCCGACCTTCGCTAATCAGACTTCCTCCTGTTGATGATAACAGGAGGTCTCGATCATATTATTCATACATTTCACATCCTGCCCCAAAAAACCATCCAAAGCACGCTTTCGTTTCTTCCTTTTAGTTGATAAGTGACTTGTTTCAGCTTCTTTGTTCCACCTCTCCCTTTCTTCACATAAACGATGTTATGCTGCATCAAAATATTTTGTAGTAAATAATGGATTACCTGAAGCATTGTTGTTGTCGGTCACGTCTTCCACTTCCACTTCTTCATAATCAGGCACATTCCTACGAGGAATGTCTGGATTTGCACTTTTCTCAAAATTAATCGCTACCTCAACTGACATCCCTAATTACTCAACCTCGTCTTCATTCAGATCCAGAAGCAGGGCAATTTGCTCTTAGGTCAGTAAATGATCTACAAACTCACCCTCTTCGATCTCATCAGCATTTACCATACTATAAACAATCCTGTTCATACCCACAAACAAAATCATATTTGCCGGTATCCATCAATTGGTTTACCTTGAGTATAGTCCTTATACAGCACAATCTGCAAATTATTTCCCTCACTAACACCACCACTACTCATTCCACCAGCCTGATTACTTGCCGACGTGTAGAACTACCACCCGGTTGCTGGTCACCAACACCCCCTTCAACCGGGTCATCTTCATCATTCCTTAACTTCTTCAGTTGATCATCTTTGCATGTAAGTTGGAGGATGATCTCGTCTTGCTTATCTAACCTCTCCCCCCCTGAGCAGCAACCAGGGCTTTTAACTCTTTGTTTTCACGCTAAATAAACTGCATGCGTTTAAATAAAGTCCGCTACTTTGCCCTCATTAGTTCTTGAAATAAACGATTTGACTGAATCTGAGTTTGTTGCATATGAACAAGATTCAGCAAATTAAACCACTCTCGTAGAAATGCGGTTGAATAAGTTGCAAAGGGCCCTGAGGACGATTAAATGCCATAAATGATAGCTTAGGTCTCGGCAACGAAGTAGGTGTAACTGGAGTAGCAGGAGTAGTCGATTGTGGACTTGGCATGCGTGCCAGCATAGTCTGTAATACATCTCCAAAGTACGAATCCATCATGGAAGAAGTCCTCAAAGTCATGGTCGGAGGTACTAGAGAGACTGGCATATGAACTGGAGTTGGAGATCGAGTAACAACCGGAGATCTAGGAATCACCTGAGGAGTAGAAGTAACTGGCATAGAAGCTGGAGTAGTTACTGGTGCAGACGGTCTTACAGAAACAAACGGTTGACCATCGTCTCACCCTTTGCTTTCTCGGTTTCTCTCCCTTCTCAACCATCGGTTCTTTTCCTTTACGTTTGCGCTTATGTTCGTACGTTAACTCAACGCTCGGTCTATGACCACCATCACCACCAACATCACCTTCACCACCTTCACGCTCAGAATCAGAATCGTCATGAGCCCAACGATCATTATGTGGCGCTTCATAATAAATATTGGCTAGATGGCCAATCAAACGCTTATACTCGGCCATTCTTGAATACTTTGACCATGTTAAGAACGTAACGGTCTCATCATCTCAGCATTCATCTGATCCAATATCATCAAATCCTGTGGATCTTTAAACAAAGTGGGCTGAATATCATCGATCAACAGCTGCAGAAATCTTGGATACATTAAAAACTTGTGTCAGCTTGTGAGATTCTCCTTCAAATGATAATAATCCAGTTAAGAAAAGTTGAACGGTTTGTTGAGTTCTAAGGCAACAAAGGCAGATTGCAGCATTACTTGGCATTTGTCAAATCCACCCTTTCTACCACCGAGACAGTGAATCAACACATGTAATAAATACTTGTACTATTCACACAAGTTAGCCTTACTATACATAGATCTATCCAAATCCCCCTTGTATCTAACCCTTCTGAATAAACCTCGTATCAACTCCTTGTCAAATTCACAGCGATCGTCTATCGTATCCTTGAACCCCAACACATCACGAATTACCCCCACATCTATCACTACCCGCTTCCCTTGAATAGTAGCCTCAATTTGGTTTTCCTTCTCGTTCAGACTAGCTATATTCCAAAAAGCACGTACGATACTTTGGTAAATCAACGTTGGAGAAGATGTCGCTTTGTAGATTGTAGATCGTAATAGAAAGTTGATCATCCCTCCAAAGATTGGTGAATTTTCAAAATTGTCGTTCAGAAAAGCAAAAATGTTATGACTTTTATTCCATGATAAGAATACAGGAGCTTGTTCGGGTTCATCAACTTGTTGTTGAGCCTGAACCTCCGGTTGTTGTTCTGGATTAACCTCTGGTTGTTGCTCGGGAGATGGATGTTGAATAATCTCGTCAGCCATTCTGTTTATTAAGAATAAAATATTAGTAAAATATTCAAAAATATCATACTAATTAACGAGTGAGCATCTCATTCGCTATAATAAATTATACGAATGAGATATTCATTATACACTTAATCACTTATATTCGTAACTTATAACGAATCATTCTTATTCCTCTAACCCATTCGTTATGAATTGAATAACCCATTCGCTACTTTAGCGAATAAGATGATCCTTCGTTATTTCACAACAAATCTGATTGGCCATTCATTAAAAGAATAACAAATCTGTTTTAATTTAACATTTGACTATCAAAAGTCAAAAATCAAATGATTTTGACTACTTAAAGTCAAACACAAGAATCTCCATCACCTAATCAGTTGATTTGTTATCGATGTTCACTATTTAACTTAATCAACATAATCAGATAACTATTTCATACATTAATCGACGATCTAATATTCTTAATAACATCAAAACAGATCACATTAGATTGTTTAACCATAAAATTCATATCAGTTTACTAATTAACAATTAGAACCGTTGGCTCGGATTTTTGATAAGGAAGATTGGAATCTTCTCAACCTCCTCAGAAAACGGCTAAGTATGGACTTCGAGCAAGCCTAGACGATCGAGCATGGTTTTACTACTTCGAGCAAGATCTTCAGAACCTTAAATGGTTGATTCTTCTAAGTGTTAAGGCTTCGAGAAAGCTACACTTCAACGAGCAAGAGTATTCTTCTATCGAGCATGGATTGCTAATCGAGCAAACAACTTGACATACAAGTTTTAAGCATGTGTTACGAGCACAGGATGATCGAGCACATGGGGACAAGCATGGATGCAATAAGAAGATGTCATGTGATAAAAGCAAGGACTTCAAGCACAGTTCAGTTCCCCGAGTAAGATTTACATCCGAGCATGCTAAAGATTGTTGAATAAGACAAGACTGAAGACATCAAGAAGAATGAGCTTGCTCGATGGACTAGTTCGAGCAAAGCATGGATTAGTCAAGAGGAATGAAGCTTGCTAGAGGAGAATATCTTCACTGAAAATATTCTAAGTAAATTATGCTTACGGATACTCATCGAGCATACCTAGCATAGTGATTCTGCTCGAGCAAGATTGTTACCTTGCTCGAGGACTCAACACTTGTATAATCATTAGGAACTTCTAAAGAAATGTCAGGGTCTATAAATAGAGTCCTAGGTTTCCATTTAGGACACGGATAACGACGCACATAATACGAGAAACATTCTAAAAGAATATTCTATTTGTTTCTTCGTACTACCGCTGCCGCCATCACGCACGAAACCCTAGACATTCCTTTCACTGTTACATTAATGACTCATTTAATATAGTGAATCTTTGTCTTTGAATGTGCTCTTATTGGTTACTTATTATCATTTCGTGTTTGTTATTTTCACTCCTTCATTCCCATTTGTTAGATATCTTGATTACACCGGGATATTCAATAGGACTTTAGGTTATAGAGTTGGTGTGTTCTTGTAAACCTTTTCTAAGAACTGTTGAAATGGAGGACCAAGAAGACTCTACCAACAAGATTCTCAGATTAGTTGTTCAAGAAAACTTCACCAAACGAAAGGTGTTCTACGAAGAAGCTGTAAAACTATAACGACCCACAGCTTTGGACTTCCATCACTGAAGGAAACTATGTTCCTTCAACAGCTCCGAACAACAATGCCACTGTTGAGCTAAAAATGAAGAAACAGGACGATAAAGCGTTGTCTATGCTAAAGTTAGGTCTCTCTTGGGAAATTTTGACAACTGTCAATCATCATAAAACCGCAAAGGGTATGTATGATGCGGTCATTGACATGTTTGAAGGAATTACTGAACTAAGAGATATCAAGAAAGATAGACTGAAGCAACAGCTAGACAGGTTCAAGTTTAAAGACTGAGAAAGACTAAAATCAGTTTTGAAGAGTTTTATGATGATTGTAAACAATGTAAGAACAACTAATCTGCAGATCTCTGACTTTGAGCTAAACAAGAAGCTTTTATCATCTTTGTCCGGTGAATGGTACACTGCCAGCAAGTTTATCAAGGAGAAAGTCAGTTTCCCCAACTTTAAGTTGGA
The DNA here is from genome assembly GCF_021521415.1 of Bidens hawaiensis. Classification (NCBI taxonomy): domain Eukaryota; kingdom Viridiplantae; phylum Streptophyta; class Magnoliopsida; order Asterales; family Asteraceae; genus Bidens; species Bidens hawaiensis. Next base: position 701,877 of record NW_027491611.1, on the reverse strand, counting down.
TGATGTGATTGCATTTCTCAAGGCTGTAGAACATGAGATGATCGAAAACCACATGATTAAAGAGGACAAGCCAAGTTTTCAAGTGAACAATGCTCTTGTGCCACCAATGGGCAACCTCTCAATCAAGAACCAGCAGCCTATTATTGAAGAGCCATCTGAGACAAGTTCAACATGCAGTAGCCAATAAAGATTTAATGTTAAGCTGATTGAAGATGATACTCCCTCTACAGCAAATGGGTAGTCAACATTTATGCAGAACAATAATGCTCAAAGAACAAACTATCAAGCATTGTTATCTATGTTTACAGAGTCATATCATGCATTTGTTGCCAAGAACTTGATCAACACAGGAAGATCTTGAGCAAATCGATGCTGATGGCTTGGAAGACATGGACATCAAGTGGCAGGCTGCTATGTTAGCCGTGAGGAGCAAAAGGTTGTATAACAGAACTAGAAGAACAAGATTGAACGAACCGAATGAAAGAATCGGCTTTGAAAAATCAAAAGCCATCTGTTATAATTGTCAACAACCAGGACATTTTGCTAGAGAGTTCAACATGCCAAAGCAAGTTGGTAACCAAGTGAATCAGAACCAATTCTATCAAAATCAGAATCAAAACTTCTAGCACCAGCGGAATCAGATTACCAACCAAAACCCCTATCAAAATCCAAACAGACCCCAGCAACATATCTTTCAACCCCAACGAAACAACCAAATGCAGATTCACACTAATCAGAACAGAGTAAATCAGAACAATGTGAACCAGTTGAGGGATCAAGGAAATGTTGCAGTAACTAGGGTGCCTTAGGATGGAGAGTTTGATTGGAGCAACCATGCAACTGAGATTGAGAAGGCAAATGACAAGCCTGAATCTTCAAATGTGCAGGTACAATCTGATATTTCAATTTCTGATCTTCTTATTACCATTGATGAACTCAATCAGGAGGTTGGAAAGTGGAAAACTGAGTGTGAGAGAAAGGAAGCATTCTTAAATGTATATGAAGCCAGTGAAGCAACTTATGAGAATCAAATCATTGGGCTTGAAGAGGATTGTATGCAGCCATACCGAACCCAATCAAAAATGACAGTTGAAATTGAGGGTTTGAAAAGATGTATGCTGACGAGAAATTGAAGATGCTGACTTGTTAATTCAAATAAAATTCTTGAAGAACCTTGTTTCTACAAGAAATATAGTGGGTTTTGTGGATAAGATGACAGAGGAAGAGAAGTACAAAAAGGTGCCACCACCTTTTTGTGATAGTTACCCACTGAAAGTAGACAAGGATAGTAGAAGTGAATATCTGAAACAATTCAAGAGTGTGTTTGATGATAAAGCTGATTTTGTAAAATAGTATGATGATGTGTTTGTGGATAAGAATGGAGAGTTTGCAGTGAAACAGAATAAGGAACCAGAGATTAAGAAGAATGAAAAGAAGGAAAGTGAGAAAAAGAAATGGATTGAGTACTCAAGTGAAGATAGTAACTGCAGTTGTGGGAGCACAAAATTATCTAAGGGCAAGAAGAAAAAGGGTTCTAGCAAGAAGAAAAGTGAAAAGATTTCTCTTCTGCCAAAGATGACTCCAAAGTTGAAAAAGCACTATGAAAAGATTAGAAAAGAACATGTGGTGTTTGACATTTGTGATAGGCCACAGACAGAAAACAAAAGAAGAACTGATGAGAAAATGAAATCTTCTTATGATCAGCCTCATCCACCAATATCCAGTCTTCTCAAACCATGAACTATTTGTCATTGGAGATGTGGAGTACTTACCAATGAGAAGATTTGTTGGTGAAGAAAACGGAATCTGTTCAAGAACCCCATTCAAGTTGAAGCCTGTAGTGTTTGTCAAAGAGAAGTACCATTTGGTGCCTGATGTAAACAAACCCATCAAAATGGACTTCAGCAACTCTTTATGTCCTAAAAATTCTCTAGGCTTTGACTTCCCCAAATCCAGTGACAAATTAAAGACAAGCAATTGCTTAAAGACATGGGGAGCTATGCTAAAGTCTGGGGCAAGAAGTGTGATGCCTATGGTCATCACACTGACTCTTGCTAGTTTGAAGAGGAAGAGTTTGTGGTTCCTGATGTGGTCTGTGGGTTTGACATGAAAGGATACAAGAAAATTTATCAAAGATACTTGATGGAAGAAAAAGGCAGCTCAGATGATGAAGAGAAGAGATCAGTGCTAGAAAAGAGACTGAAACAAGTCTTGAAGATCAAGGATGATGCACAGGTGTCAAACAAACCTTCAAAGAACAGAAAGTCAAGTGACAAAGGAAAAGAAAAGATTAGACCTGGAGTTCTTAATGGAGATGAAAAGTTCTTGCTGAAGCACGGGTATGAACCAAGAGGGTTCCAATGGAAGACTAAGAAGGAGTTAACTGAAAAAAGAAAGACTATATGATTGAGCAAACTGAAGAATTAATCAGGTCACAAGTTGTGAAGGCTGGGTCAGAATCAGAATCAGAAGAAAAATGTGAAGTTGTGTATGAAGACCCACTTACAGTTCCAGCTCCAACTCCTAATGAATCTTCACTTGATACTGAATTACAAACTGATGTAGTTTGTGACTCAGAATCCAACTAATTATATTTTGTATGTATGTGCAAGAACAGTCCTTGAATAGTAATGACTTATGGTACATGGACAGTGGATGTTCCAGGCACATGACCTGTGACAAAAGTGCTCTCATCAATTATGAAAAGAATTATGAAGGACAGGTTGCTTTTGGGAGTGATGAAAATGGAAGGAAGATAGTTGGAAGAAGAACACTCACCAATGGCAAAGTATCCTTTGAGAATGTGCTGCGTGTTGAAGGACTACAATTCAATCTATTTAGCAATTCTCAAGTTTGTGATAAAGGGTACAAGGTAGCCTTCAATGATGAACACTGTCTGATTTTGAAGCCTGAGTTTGTGATTCCAACTGAGATGATCATGATGATGGCTCCAAGAAATGGCAACCTCTATGAACTAAGAATGAATACTGCTACATCTAATGGTGGTTCATGTGTTTGTTTCCAAAGCCACTGAAAATGAGACCAAACTGTGGCATATGAAGATGTGTCATGTCAACTTGAAGAACATGAACAAACTAGTGAAAGGTGAACATGTTGTTGGCCTTCCCACAAGAGAGTTCAAGCTAGAGGAAAAATTCACATCTTGCCTCAAAAGGAAACAACATAAATCCTCACATAAGAGCAAAATGATAAACACCATTGATGATGTAAGGCCCCGTTCCCGGTAACCCTACTTTGGTGTTGGATTTACTCATAAACACAATTCTAAAATCAGAGTTAATTAAAACTTTCGCGGAATAATTTAAAACTTCATACATCACATAACAAAACATTCATTCTTGTCTTAACATACAAATTGTGATTAATTAAAACAATCTTGACACTTCTTTGTAGATGCCAATCTCATCCGTCCAAGACAAGTGTCCCTCCTCAAGCCAGCTGTCTCAATCTATTTGCCTGCGTGCATACTAAAGGTAAGCTATGCTGACTGAGTTCTAGTTAAACATTTAACATACAATACATTCATATCCTTACTCATATGCATCCGAAGATACATATTCATACCTTAATTACTCTTACTTATTTCATACAAACTTTATATACATGCACACTTGCTTACATACTTTCTTTCAAAAGGCCTCGTTATTTACCATAGGCTATTCTATCTCTACCATCACAGATATTATTAGGGTCTGGTCCCTTCTGTCTCAGATATTATCAGGGTCTGGTCCCTTCTGTCTCAGATATTATCAGGGTCTGGTCCCTTCTGTCTCAGATACTATTAGGGTTTGGTCCCTTTGTCTCCAATAACCATACTTGTCACGTCACTCAATCATACATTCATTTTCATTCATGCATACTTTACATATCTTCTGGTCATGTATATACGTATATGTACATATTCATTCGTATAAACATTCCATAATAACATTCAATACTTAGTCATACTTATATCATACACATATCATACACTTACCACTTAAGTTAAGTGTATTAACAACTATCACAAAGTAGTAGGCACACAGCCCCAATAAACATAACGGATAAAGGGGCTAGAAACTCACCTGAAGTCGGTTTCTCTCGTCGTTAATAGTAATGCCCTTCTTTAGCTGTACACGGCTAACTGTATAATGCATTACGAGTCTCAAATATCCATTACTACCACTTTTTATGTCTAATTCAATTACACCCTCAACTAACGGGGGTCCAGGGGCAGCGCCCCTAGTAGCGGGGTCTAGGGGCGGCAGCCCCTAGCAGGGTCCAAGGGGCAGCGCCCCTGGCTGGGGTTGACAAAAATGCATCAGAAAATGAATTTTATAAAATTTCGCATTGAAAAATTTCGCTTCGCATGGAAATGTTTCGCATCGCATGGAACTTTTTCGCTTCGCAAGGAACTGTGCGATGCGAAATTGCCTTTTTCGCTTCACATGGTCATGCGATGCGAAGTAGCCTTTTTCACCTCGCATGTCTTATGCGATGCGAAATTCTTCTTTTTCTTCGTTTTTACCATTTAATGGCCATTTTACTTCGTGACTCTTTCTTAGGACCCGATTTTACCCTTTTTAGGGGTTTTGGGTTGTACCAACTTTGCATACTTGCGTTTTATAAGGCCCGAACATCACATTTTTACCATATAACATTCTCGTGGGGTTATAACTTATCAAGTTCATGTTTTTCTTCCATAATATACCCCGATCTATCCTTCTATCGGTTTGCATGTCGAATCCGACCTAAAACTTAATCTTTAAAACCAAAACTCACCTTTTGTTGGTCTCGGGTTCGGATCTGGACAGATTCGTGGAGCTTGGTGGTGTTTCTTGTTGTTTTATGGTCTTTACACCCAAGATTCTTCCTTCCTTTTGCTTGGATCCGAATCCGAATTGCTAGAAAGAAAGTGTGTATGTTTTCTAGTGTGTGTGTGTGTTGTGTAAAGAAATGGTGAAAGGATGGGGGATGGCCTTATATAGGAAGCCATGGGCCCCACCATCCACCTCCATTCCAATCTTATCCAAATACAAACACGCACGCAACTAAACTATCGACACACCGATAATAATAAAACTTTCCGTTATTTATTAATTCTCAAAAATAACGGATGTTACAAGTCTACCCTCTTTAAAAGAGGTTTCGTCCCCGAAACCTAACTATTATCACTAAAAAATTGCGGGTAGAACTTGCGCATCTCTTCTTCAACTTCCCATGTAGCATCCGATCCCTTACGATGCTTCCATATCACTTTCACCAAGGGAATAACCTTACGACGATGATGCTTTTCCTTGCGGTCAACTATTCCAATGGGTTGCTCGACATAATTCAACTGTTTCTCTACTTCGATGTCCAGCAGTGGCACATGGGACGTGTCATCCGCTAGACATTTTCTTAAGTGAGAAACATGAAAGGTAGAGTGGATTCCTTCCAGCTCATCGGGTAGATCAAGCTTGTAAGCCATTTCACCCACATGGTCCACGATCTTGAACGGTCCTATGTATCTCGGACTCAACTTTCCTTTCTTTCTGAAATGAATGATCCCCTTCTAGGGCGATACCTTAAGCATCACGTGGTCTCCAACATCAAACTCAATGGGCCGTCTCCGCTTATCCGCATATGACCTCTGGCGGTCTTAAGCAGCTTTCCTCCTGGCCTTAATCTGATCAAACTTTGAAGAGGTTTCTTGCACCACTTCCAAACTTCCAATTTCCTTTTGACCAATCTCTCCCCAACATACAGGAGTTCTACAACGTCTTCCATACTGCATTTCGAAAGGAGGCATGCCGATACTTGAATGATAACTGTTGTTGTAAGAGAATTCTGCCAAGTGTAGATGATCATCCCAGCTTCCTCCAAAGTCTAACACACAAGCACATAGCATATCCTCAAGGGTTTGGATAGTCCTTTCAGACTGCCCATCTGTTTGAGGGTGATACGCTGTGCTGATGTTTAGTCTTGTTCCCATGGCTTCGTGGAACTTCTTCTAGAATCTTGAAGTAAAGCGGGTATCCCTGTTTGACACAATCAATAACGGCACCCCATGCTTTGCAACCACTTATTTGACGAACACGTTTGCCAATGCTTCTGACGAGATAGCCTCTCGTATAGGCAAAATGTGAGCACTCTTAGTCAAACGATCTACAATCACCCATATGGTATCATGACTTCTAGCTGTACGCGGTAGCTTAGTTATGAAATCCATGGTGATGTACTCCCACTTCCATTCTGGTATCTCCAACGGCTGCATCTTTCCATACGGTTTCTGGTATTCGGCCTTAACCTGTAGGCAGGTTAAACACTTACTGACATAATCTACTACTTCATTCTTCATGCCCGGCCACCAATAGTCTTACTTTAAGTCTTGATACATCTTGGTGGATCCTGGATGAATCGAGTAACGGGACTTATGGGCCTCATCTAGGATTCGATCTCTAAGTTTCCCATGTCGTGGGATCGACATTCGGTCAAACCTGGTCTTTACACCATGAGTATTATCTATCAACTCGTTTTGCTGGCCAAAAATCCTTTCTTTCTTCATCAACCCTTCATCTACCAACACTTCCGACTGAACCTTGCTGATCTCTTCAAAGAAATCTGAGTTGATTATCATCTTATAAGACTTTACTATCGCGATAACTTCTGCGTTCTTCTGGCTCAAGGCATCAGCAACCACATTAGCCTTTCCCGGGTAATACTTGATATCACAATCATAATTCTTTATCAGTTCTAACCACCTTCTCTGCCTCATGTTCAGCTCTTTTTGCTCAAAGAAGTATTTCAAACTCTTGTGGTCCGTGTATATAGTACACTTAGTACCATACAAGTACTGTCTCCAGATCTTAAGAGCATGTACTACAGCGGCTAGCTCTAGGTCATGCGTCGGGTACGTACATTCATGAACTTTCAATTGCCTAGACACGTAAGCTATGACCTTCCCTCTTTGCGTCAACACGCAACCTAACTGCTGATATGAAGCATCAGTGCAAACTACCAAATCTTCTTCTCCATCATGTAGAACAAGGATTGGAGCTTGCGTGAGCCTCCTCTTTAGTTCTTCAAACGCCTCTTTTTGCCACCTACCCAAATCGAACACCACAGTCCTTCGGATAATACCGGTCAACGGTGCGGCTATCTTAGAGAAGCCCGGAATGAATCTCCTATAATAGTCAACTAACCCTAGGAAACTGTGTATCTCAGTAGGGTTTCGCGGAATCCTTCAATACTTTATCGCTTCGATCTTGGATGGGTCCACAGTAATCCCCTCTGAATTGATTATATGACCTAGAAACTGCACCTCTCACAATCAAAATGCGCACTTTGAGAACTTTGCATACAATTTCTCCTTATTCAAAACTTCCAGTACTTCCCTCAGGTGCTCAGCATGGTCAGACTCGATCTTTGAATAAATTAATATATCGTCAATGAAAACGATAACCGTCTTGTCTAACATAGGCCGACATACCCTGTTCATCATGTCCATGAATGCCGCGGGAGCGTTGGTTAGACTAAACGACATCACAAGGAACTCATAGTGTCTGTACCGCGTCCGAAATGCTGTCTTAGGGATGTCCGCCTCTTTCACCTTCAGTTGATGGTAACCCGATCTAAGGTCTATTCGCGAGAACTAACTAGCACCTTGCAACTGATCAAACAAATCATCAATCCGGGGTAACGGATATCTATTCTTCACGGTAAGCTTATTCAACTCCCTATAGTCGATGCACATTCTCATACTCCCATCCTTCTTCCTAACAAATAACACCAGCGCGACTCATGGGGAAACACTCGGCCTTATGAAACCCTTGTTGAGGAGTTCTTGTAGTTTGGACATCAATTCCTTCATCTCAGACGGCGCCAAACGGTAAGGTGCTTTCCCGATGGGCTGTGCTCCTGGTATCAATTCTATCTGGAATTCCACTTTTCGCTCCGGTGGTAACCCCGGAAGGTCCTCGGGAAAAACTTCCGGGTAGTCACACACTACAGGAATGTCTTTTACATCCCTCGTCTCGGCCGTAGCTTTGACAACATACGCCAGGTAGGCACTACACCCTCGCCTTAACAAACCTTCGGCTTTTATCATCGAAATGACATTAAGCCCTGTGCTTTCTCTATCACCATAAACCGTTACTGAACTACCATTCGAAGACTTCAATCTTACTAAATTACTCCTGCACATTATCTGAGCTTGACAGCCAATCCATCCCCAATACTACATCGAATCCTCCTAAGGTTAAAACATACAGGGTAAAAGGGAATTCGTCTCCTTCCAATTCTATCTTACAATTCTTGACCAATCTCATAATTTTAACTAAGGTCTCGTTAGCGGTTTCTACCATAAAAGTTTCAGGCACACGACAACATTTCATGTTAGCTGTCTTACAAAACTGGTAGCTAAAAAACTCCTGGTCGCACCTTCCCACATCTGTAACACGCATTCGATCCCAACCTACACTCACCGCCATGCGACACTTGCGACAAACGTCAGCACCCTTCCCCCACTTGCATTCACCACCGTGCATCTTCTCACAAGTATTGCATGGATTCTTCCCCCACACCTTTTGTTTCTTATCCTTGGGGTTCCACATTCGAGTACCAGGCCGCTTGGCAGGAGCGACCCACTTCTTCTACTTCTGCTCTTCCACCACCACATCATTCACAGCTAGGTCATCATAAACCATTTCTGCAAGTTCGATAGTAGAATCAAAAGTAGCGGGTTTACTAGCCTGGACAAAGGTGTGGACAGTTTGTCGTAGTCCCCTCAAATAACACTTGATCCTTTTCGTCTCAGTGTTCACCATATCAGGAACAAGTCGGGACATGCGATTGAACCCAGTGGTGTACTCACGGTGTGTCATCTTTCCTGCCTTCAGATTCAGGAACTTCATCTCCGCCCGCTCAACTTCAGCATCCGCATAGAACTTCTTCATGACCATTTCCTTCAGGTCCTCCCACTTCAAGGCCTTGATCTCAGTAACGGTCTTCCTTTGCTCAACCGTCTCCTACCAAAACATAGCTTCTTCCCCAAATGACTAGGTAGCAAAACCCACCGCTTGGTCAGGGCTACATTCGCTAATTCGGATAACCTTGTCCATTGCGGTTATCCATTGGAGGGCAGCGATTGCATCCCCTGTACTGTAGCTTCACCCAGCTCGACCTTTCCCACCATCATTGGCCTTCACAGACCCACCTTGACTTGATCCCTCTTTCTCAGCCTCTTCGTCCTTTTTACTACCCTCTCCAATCTCCTCAGCAGTTCCCGCATGACTCCCAGTTGGCTTTTCCTGTTGTAGATGCTGCAGTGCAGCAACTACTGCCTGAGTAATAGCAGCTTGAATTGTCGGGTCAAGCCGATTCCCTTCGTCACATAACAAGCATTTCTATATCTAGTTATTTTGTTAGCTTTCTTACTCATTCTTTACTATACACAGGATCAACTTACACAGGGTGATCGCTTTCTAAGCTTGCTTGGGAGACACATGGCATTCTTGGACTGGCATTTCCTTTCTTTTCTCCCTTAAGTCCCATTCTCAGTTCGAGTCTAAGCATGTAGGATGCTTATTCCTGGTAACCCTACTTTGGTGTTGGATTTACTCATAAACATAGTTGAAAAATCAGAGTTAATTAAAACTTTCGCGGAACAATTTAAAACTTCATACATCACATTACAAAACATTCATTCTTGTTTTAACATACAAATTGTGATTAATTAACAATCTTGACACTTCTTCGTAGATGCCAATCTCTTCCGTCCAAGCCATGTGTCCCTCCTCAAGCCAGCTGTCTCAATCTATTTGCCTGCATGCATACTAAAAGTCAGCTATGCTGAGTGAGTTCTAGTTAAACATACAATACATTCATATCCTTACTCATACGCATCCGAAGATACATATTCATACCTTAATTACTCTTACTTCTTTCATACAAACTTTATATACATGCACACGCACATACATACTTTCTTTCAAAAGGCCTAGTTATTTACCATATGCTATTCTATCTCTACCATCAAAATGGACTTCAGCTACTCTTTATGTCCTAAATATTCTCTAGGCTTTGACTTCCCCAAATCCAATGACAAATTAAAGACAAGCAATTGCTTGAAGACATGGGGAGCTATGCTAAAGTCTGGTGCAAGAAGTGTGATACCTATGGTCATCACACTGACTCTTGCTGGTTTGAAGAGGAAGAGTTTGTGGTTCCTGATGTGGTCTGTGGGTTTGACATGAAAGGATACAAGAAAATTTATCAAAGATACTTGATGGAAGAAAAAGGCAGCTCAGATGATGAAGAGAAGCGATCAGTGCTAGAAAAGAGACTGAAACAAGTCTTGAAGATCAAGGATGATGCACAGGTGTCAAACAAACCTGCAAAGAACAGAAAGTCAAGTGACAAAGGAAAAGAAAAGATTTGACCTGGTGTTCTTAATGGAGATGAAAAGTTCTTGCTGAAGCACGGGTATGAACCAAGAGGGTTCCAATGGAAGACTAAGAAGGAGTTAACTGAAAAAAGAAAGACTATATGATTGAGCAAACTGAAGAATTAATCAAGTCACAAGTTGTGAAGGCTGGGTCACAATCAGAATCAGAAGAAAAATGTGAAGTTGTGTATGAAGACCCACTTACAGTTCCAGCTCCAACTCCTAATGAATCTTCACTTGATACTGAATTACAAACTGATGTAGTTTGTGACTCAGAATCCAACTAATTATATTTTGTATGTATGTGCAAGAACAGTCCTTGAATAGTAATGACTTATGGTACATGGACAGTGGATGTTCCAGGCACATGACCTGTGACAAAAGTGCTCTCATCAATTATGAAAAGAATTATGAAGGACAGGTTGCTTTTGGGAGTGATGAAAATGGAAGGAAGATAATTGGAAGAAGAACACTCACCAATGGCAAAGTATCCTTTGAGAATGTGCTGCGTGTTGAAGGACTACAATTCAATCTATTTAGCAATTCTCAAGTTTGTGATAAAGGGTACAAGGTAGCCTTCAATGATGAACACTGTCTGATTTTGAAGCCTGAGTTTGTGATTCCAACTGAGATGATCATGATGATGGCTCCAAGAAATGGCAACCTCTATGAACTAAGAATGAATACTGCTACATCTAATGGTGGTTCATGTGTTTGTTTCCAAAGCCACTGAAAATGAGACCAAACTGTGGCATATGAAGACGTGTCATGTCAACTTGAAGAACATGAACAAACTAGTGAAAGGTGAACATGTTGTTGGCCTTCCCACAAGAGAGTTCAAGCTAGAGGAAAAATTCACATCTTGCCTCAAAAGGTAACAACATAAATCCTCACATAAGAGCAAAATGATAAACACCATTGATGATGTAAGGCCCCGTTCCCGGTAACCCTACTTTGGTGTTGGATTTACTCATAAACACAGTTCTAAAATCAGAGTTAATTAAAACTTTCGCGGAATAATTTAAAACTTCATACATCACATAACAAAACATTCATTCTTGTCTTAACATACAAATTGTGATTAATTAAAACAATCTTGACACTTCTTTGTAGATGCCAATCTCATCCGTCCAAGACAAGTGTCCCTCCTCAAGCCAGCTGTCTCAATCTATTTGCCTGCGTGCATACTAAAAGTAAGCTATGCTGAGTGAGTTCTAGTTAAACATTTAACATACAATACATTCATATCCTTACTCATACGCATCCGAAGATACATATTCATACCTTAATTACTCTTACTTCTTTCATACAAACTTTATATACATGCACACGCGCTTACATACTTTCTTTCAAAAGGCCTCGTTATCTACCATAGGCTATTCTATCTCTACCATCACAGATATTATTAGGGTCTGGTCCCTTCTGTCTCAGATATTATCAGGGTCTGGTCCCTTCTGTCTCAGATATTATCAGGGTCTGGTCCCATCTGTCTCAGATACTATTAGGGTTTGGTCCCTTTGTCTCCAATAACCATACTTGTCACGTCACTCGATCATACATTCATTTTCATTCATGCATACTTTAGATATCTTCTGGTCATGTATATACGTATACGTACATATTCATTCGTATAAACATTCCATAATAACATTCAATACTTAGTCATACTTATATCATACACATATCATACACTTACCACTTAAGTTAAGTGTATTAACAACTATCACAAAGGAGTAGGCACACAGCCCCAAAAAACATAACGGATAAAGGGGCTAGAAACTCACCTGAAGTCGGTTTCTCTCGTCGTTAATAGTAATGCCCTTCTTTAGCTGTACACGGCTAACTGTATAATGCATTACGAGTGTCAAATATCCATTACTACTACTTCTTATATCTAAGTCCATGACACCCTCAACTAACGGGGGTCTGGGGGCAGCGCCCCTGGTAGCGGGGTCTAGGGGCGGCAACCCCTAGCAGGGTCCAAGGGGCAGCGCCCAGGTCAACTTAGAAAATTTTTATTTTCATTAACAGTCCTTTAAAAAAATTGCATCAGAAAATGAATTTTATAAAATTTCGCATGGAAGAATTTCACTTCGCATGCAGCTGTTTCGCTTCGCATGGAACTGCTTCGCTTCGCATGAAACTGCTTCACTTCGCATGGAACTGTGCGATGCGAAATTACCTTTTTTGCTTCGCATGGTCATGCGATGCGAAATAGCCTTTTTCGCTTTGCAAGGCTTATGCGATGAGAAATTCTTCTTTTTCTTCGTTTTTACCGTTTAATGGCCATTTTACTTCGTGACTCTTCCTTAGTACCCGATTTTACCCTTTTTAGGGGTTTTGGGTTGTACCAACTTTGCATACTTGCGTTTTATAAGGCCCGAACGTTACATTTTTACCATATAACATTCTCGTGGGGTTATAACTTATCAAGTTCATGTTTTTCTTCCATCGTATACCCCGATCTATCTGTCTATCAGTTTGCGTGTCGAATCCGACCTAAACCTTAACCTTTAAAACCAAAACTCACCTTTTGTTGGTCTCGGGTTCAGATCTGGACAGATCCGTGGAGCTTGGTGGTGTTTCTTGTTGTTTTATGGTGTTTACACCCAAGATTCTTCCTTCCTTTTGCTTGGGTCTGAATTCAAATTGCTAGAGAGAAAGTGTGTGTGTTTACTAGTGTGTGTGTTGTGTAAAGAAATGGTGAAAGGATGGGGGATGGCCTTATATAGGAAGCCATGGGCCCCACCATCCACCTCCATTCCAATCTTATCCAAATACAAACACGCATACAACCAAACTAACGACACACCGATAATAATAAAACTTTTCGTTATTTATTAATGCTCAAAAATACGGATGTTACAGATGAGGTCTTGGAACTACTTCACATGGATCTGTTTGGTCCAGTAAGTGTTCCAAGTATTGGAAAGAAGAGATACTTCCTAGTGATCACTGATGATTATTCAAGATTTACTTGGGTATACTTCATAGGCAGCAAAGATGAAACCCCAGAATTGATCCGAACCTATGTGTTGAAGATGGAAAATTAGCTTGAGAGGAAGGTCAAAGTCATTAGAAGTGACAATGGGACAGAATTCAAGAATGGAACAATGGATGAATTCTGCACTTCTAAGGGGATATTTCAACAATACAATGCATCTAGAACTCTTGAACATAATGGTGTTGCAGAAAGAAGAAATAGAACATTGATTGAAGCTACAAGGACCATGATTGCTAATGCAAATTTGCCAGTCACGTTTTGGGCAGAAGCAATTAACATTGCATGTTATGTGCAGAACATAGTTCTACTGAACAAGGCTCAAAATAAGACTTCATATGAGGTTATCTTCAAAGAAAGCCCTATGTGAAGTTCTTAAAGCCTTTTGGATGCAGATGCTCACTGTTGAATACAAAGGACAATCTAAACAAATTCCAGTCAAAATCTCTGGAATGTTTCTTTGTGGGCGACTCATCTCATTCAAAGGCTTACAGAGTCTATGTGAAGGAGCACATGGTGGTCATTGAGTCATCAGATATAATTTTCAACGAAAACCACTTTAACTATGTTGAAAGTCCCAAATGGCTTTTAGACTTGGAGAAGATGATCAAGTCTTTCAAAATCTATAATGAAGATATGGATGACAGTATGTACAGAACCAGCTTTGAAGAGAAGGGAAAACAAAAACAAGTTGATCTGGACAAGCTATGGTCATCTGTTGCCGCTAATCCAAATGGATTTAGCTTTGTAAGAAGCAACCAACAAACTACTGAAATTGAGATGAATGAACAAGATGCAGCAGTTGAAGTTTATAATGAAGGTCCAAGTGAAGTAGAGAGTGAACCCATTCAAAGTCAACAACCTGCTCAGCCTGAAGGGATAAATCAATTTGAAGATAGGTTTCAGTCTTTGTTTGACTCTCTACAATTTGGGTCAAATGAAGCATCATCATCCGAGATTAATCAAATTCAAGCAGCTGATGAAGCTCAAGAGAGAATTGAAAGTGAATCTGCTGAGTTAATTATGACCAGTCTAGAGACAGAAGTGTCTAGACAACAATTTGTGCAGACCACCTCTGTTGAAAGAAATTACCCTGCAGAGAATATAATAGGAGACTTGCATGAAAGAGTGACAAGAAGTTCTTCTAAAAAGGGAAACATCTATCTGTATGCCTGCTTCTTATCCCATGTTGAACCAAAGAACATCAATCAAGCTCCAAAAGACAACAGCTTGGTAGAAGCTATGCAGGAAGAGTTAGCCCAATTCAGAGACTTATATGTATCGGACTTGGTTGACAAGCGTAGAGGAAAGTATGCTATTGGAACAAAATAGGTGTTTAGGAACAAGAAATATGAAAGGGGCATAGTGATCAAGAACAAAGCAAGATTGGTGGCTCTAGGGTGCTTACAGGAAGAAGTAGTGGACTTTGAAGTGGTTTTTGCTCCAGTTGCAAGACTAGAGGCTATCAGGATCTTTCTTGCATATGCGGCATCAATGAATATTAAAGTCCATCAACTTGATGTGAAGTCTGCATTCTTAAATTGAAAGATTGATGAAGAAGTTTATTTCACACAATCGCCAGGATTTGAAGATCCAATGCATCCCAACAAGTTTTACCAACTCAGCAAAGCACAGTATGGACTGCATCAAGCACCAAGGGGCTGGTGTGATGAGCTGTCAAACCATCTGTTGGAAAATTGCTTCTACAGAGGAGCTATTGACAGGACCATGTTCTACAAAAGATGGAACAATGATCTATTACTGTTGCAATTGTATGTGGGTGACATTATCTTTGGCTCTACAAATGAACAAATGTGCAAGGATTTTGAGAAAGTAATGAAATCCAAGTACAAGATGAGCTCAATGGGGGAAATGAATTTCTTCCTTGGACTTCAGGTGCAACAGAAAGCTGATGGAATCTTCACTAATCAATCAAAGTATGTGCAAGAGATTCTTAACAAATTCAAGTCCCAAGACTTCAAGATAGTGTCTACACCGATGGACACACATGAGAAAATGGTACCTGATGAGAAAGGGGAGCTGATGGACCAGCATGAATATAGGGCAAAGATAGGATCACTGATGTATCTTACAGTATCTAGGCCAGATATTATGTTTGCTGTGTGTGTCTGTGCTAGATTCCAAGTTAACCCCAATGTCTCACATATGCTAGCACTTAAGAGGATCTTCAGATAGCTGAAGGGAAAACTAGATTTGGGGATTTCGTATCCAAAGAACCCTTCCTTTGACTTGATGGCCTACACAGATAGTGACTATGACGGTTGCAACATGAACACAGGTAGTGACTATGATGGTTGCAACATGAGTAGAAAATCAACCTCTGGAGGATGCCAGTTTCTAGGGAACAGGCTGGTGTCCTGGCAATGCAAGAAGCAAACTACAGTGTCAATCTCTACTGCTGAAGCTTAGTACATTGCTGCTTCTGCCAGCTGTGTACAGGTTCTATGGATTCAGAATCAACTGCTAGATGATGGTCTGAATTTCTTACTTACACCTATTTTAATTGAAAATACTGCTGCTATGTTCATTGTTAAGAATCCAGTCCAACATTCTAAGGCTAAGCACATTGAAATTAGACATCATTTCATTAGGGACTGCCAGAAAAAAGGTTTAATAGAAATGAAGAGGGTAGATACATCTGAGAATTTGGCTGATTTATTCACCAAACCTTTAGATAAAACCAGGTTTCATTTTGTGTTAAAATGCCTATGAATGATAAATGCTGATGAAGTTTGATTTAGGATGTGTTCTTAAGTGAGGTGCTTATCGATTATCTGTGTTACTCACTTTGAATGTTTGCATGATGACTAGTTATGCTTAATTGATTAGTCTAATCGCTTGAATCATGTATGTGACTGTTCTTATGTGAAAATCTTGTTGAAATTGCTAATTACAGCTTTGGGTACTTTGATTTATGCTTGCGTGATGTATTCCTGTGATTCAAAGTACTTCGAGCATGAATCTGTTCTTGATATTGTCCTTGTTGCTCCTCGACCCCAAGCAAAGGTACTTGTAAGACTATTCTAAGTCTTTCAAGCACAGATGTCATAGCTTAGCTGTTCGAGCATAGAATTTTGTCTTGAAAATTTTTTGAGTATTTCGAGCATAACTATGTGTTTTATGGTGTGTTTGATGTTCTTCGAGCACAAAAAAACCATACTTGAGGTTTCTCAAGTAACTCGATCACAAATGTTGTGTTACTAGTGGTTAAGCATGGACATGTGCTCTGGAAAACTTTCTAAGTATTCGAAGCACAAGTCTACTGCTCGAGCACACAGCTAAGTCTTTCGAGCACAAGCATTGAAATTAGATATTTCAAGGTTGCTCGTTGACTTTCGAGTATGCTCGATGAATTTCTGAGCATGCTCGACAGACTTATATGTTGATTTGTTTGTTCTATGCTGTATGAATGAATATGTTTGACCTTAGTTAAGTGTGTGCTTGTTAAATATGCTTAAGTGACATCACTGTCTATCAAAATCAATCCTTAAATGAATTTTCAGAAGAAATGATTTTTGAAATTGTGAAATAATTTTAATTGAGCAACACTATTTTTGGTGATCTCATGAGAGAGATGATAAGATTATCCAGTTATAATCTTCAAAGAAGGATAAAAGCTTTTGAATAGAAATAGTATCCAACCTATGGGAAGTGATAGAAAACTGTTTAAGATAACTAACCCATGGATTATAAGTTCAAAAGGCTTTGAGTACAGTCATTGGCAATGTACGGTAGCTTTCCATAGTTTGTAGTTGTCATATGTGATATAAATCTAAATCGGCTAAGTCTGATGTAGTGAACCATTGAAGATAAGGTATGCTCTCTAGCACATCTCTCCGAATGATAGGCAGAAAAGTTATTATCCAATCATACACGAGCCGGTTGGTGTTTCTGGTCTAACAAAATATTTACTAAGTATTTGAGCAGAAATAAATTATTTCCATATGACAAATTTATCAAAAGAAAAGAAAAAGGAAGTTATTGAAAAATATAAAAGGATCAAGAATATAGTATAAAGAAATATGTTATCTAATATCATGAATTAAGGGGCACTAAGGGAACTACAGGGGTGGGGCATCCAAATAACTCCTAAACACCCTGAATGTAAGGCATGTAAGTCCAACGTTCAACCTTTTAGTCTGTTGTCAAATACAAATATATATAAATAAGTAACTGTTCACTATACAAAAAGCAATTTTGACCAGGCATCAAGGGGTCGGAGTCAATTCGGGGTGATTTGGAGAAAGCTGAATAAGCTTTGAGAAGAGATTAGAAGAAACCTTAAAATATAGTGATAACCATTCCTAACTTATGCTCTAATTGAACCATAAATGTATCACAGAAAGCAATGACCAAAATACTAAGTATACCTGCTGTCAACCTGACTCAATTCAAAATAACACTGACCATGAAGTGGTGTGATCTTGTCTTAAATAGTCTGATCCCCTGTTGAGATCTTTCTATGAAATTGTTTTCAATAGAATGTTCCACTGGAATTTGATCTCTTATTTCACCTTCAACAAATTGCTCAATTCAACTCACTGTTCTGAAATGATTATCCTTTATGAAAAGTTGAAATTTTGAGCACAGAACATGAATGATCATGTCCGAAATTTGTGGCATAACAGTTGTGATTATCAAACTGAATTGAAAAATCAGTTAATGTGTTTCGAGCATGATTGCATGATAAATTGTCAGATCCAAGTCTTCGAGCACAAAGAATTGACTGAGGACACTTTTAAGTGTTTCGATCATAGAAGTGTACTACATGCTTCAGTATGAGAGTTGGAACTTTAGAACATAATGGATCATTTTGTTAGTAGTTCGAGTAAACTTTTGAACCAGACCCTTAGGTTGTGCGTTCGAGTACAGGCATAGAAAGGATTTAATATGCTAAGGCTTTAGAGCATAAGGGTACATTGAGCACATTGAGCTGTAGCAATCTAAGTAAGTCGAGCAAAGGCTACAACACTGTTAAGAATGCATCTCGAGCATAGGGTATTGTCATGATAGACTTCTTAAGTATCTCGAGCATGATTCATACTTGAGTAGGGTTAGATTACAAGTCTGTCTCAGGTATATATATTTTGAATAAATTTTGCTAAGTGCATTCGAGCACACTACACCTCGAGTATGATTCAATAATCAAGCAAGTAATCTAATGATCATTAAACATTTGGCTAAGGCATCGAGTACAAGTACATTCAAGAACACTGTCTCACGTATACTAGTGCTCAAGGGCAGTATATTCCAAGTACATTGAGCAAGGGTTATACTATGTACTCGAGTACAGTTGGATACAGCTGTTCATTTGGCTGTATGCTCGAGCAAGGGAGGTACATTAAATTTGAATTAAATGACAACTGCCGTGCACTAGACGACAAAAGGAGGTACTGTACCACCCAAACGTTAGGTATAAAAGGGGGACTTAGAAATTTTTTTACACATTTCTTCTTTCTATTAAACCTAGACGCAAAACCCTTTGCTCGTTTTATTTCCTGCTTGCTCGATACTCTAATACTCACTCGATTATACTTCGAATACAGCCATTAGCTCTGTTTCGACTTCGGTAAGACATCGTTAATCTATAATCGTCACACCAATTTCGAAATTAGGGTTCTTAATTGATTTACGGACTAATTGTTTACTTGCTTTTGCAGGTACGCATAACTACGGAAAAGGTTATTGAAGAAGCTATTATCATATACCTACCCTCGAATATTAGTTTTGCAACTTTGTGTGGTGACATATTTTTCTTACTTTGCAGAACTGATGGCTTTCAAATTAGAGAAGAGGCACAATATGTGCGCTCAGTTAGAGCTTGATAATGAGAACATGGAGTTGGAAAATACGATTACTTTTCTCAGAAACTCCAACTTAAGGGTAGCACTAACTGAGAACCCCACAATTTTCAGGAGGCATATTACGTATTTTTGGGGGTCTGCAACCTATGTCAATGATGTGAACGGCAAGATAATTGAGGCCTCTATCCTCAATAATGACATTGAAGTATCATAAGCCTCCATCAGAGCTGCATTTGATGCTCAACCATCTTTCTCGGTCTCGAGACTGTTAAGAGTTTTTCAAGAGACTATGGGATACCAAGGAGGAGTAAAGGAGGGACATTTTCAGAAAGGAAGTTTTCCACTTATCTACCGGTTCCTAATCCATCACGTCATCCAGTCCTTATATCCTAGGAGAGGGACTTGGACATTATTGAGCAGAGAGCTCAGGACTCTCACTGTGGCGATACTCTACCAAAAACCCTTCAACATTTCAAGACTTATCTTCCAAGGGTTAGTGTTAAATGCAGAGAAAGAAGTCAATCAGAGATTTATTATGTATCCTCGTTTCCTGCATATTTTGATAAACAGAGCTTTACCGGATCTTCAACGAACAGGACAGATATTGAGATTACAAGATCCCAACATTTGCAAACGCATGAAAGAATCCAAGAGCAACTTTGAAGACAATGATGATTGGGATGTACTCTCATGGTTGCTTGTGCCAGCACTAGGTGCTATTGATATGCCTCCAACTCCAGGTAACAGTGATGATGAAGAGGATGATGATGTGAATGATGATGATGAAGATAATGATCAGAACGATGATGGGGACAATGGTCTAGAAGGTGGAAATGCCATGGTTATGGGTGCCTATGATGATGCACAAGAAGTTGTTGAGGAAATGTGCCTCTGATTGAAAAATCTACTCAGAAAGGAGATGTTGCATGTTTGGAGGTAAATGAAGACATAAATGAACCAGTTGAGGGTGAAGCTGCAGAGTCTATAAATGACGATGTATTTGTGGCAAACGTAATATCCAATGTTGCTGATACCATTGAAAAGGTAACTCCACCAAATTCACCACTACCTGAAGTTTACATTGATGGCACGGACTCCATTGAACTAAATGATGTATATGACAATGTTCCTTCCTCACCAGCTACAACTAAACTAGCCATCGCAGACACTGAACCAATCAATGGCACTCATATCCCTTCACCACCAACATCACCACTTATTGTACCAATCATCACAACACCTGTTTCCCAACCTACCCAACCTAATCAAGATACACCCCCACCATTCTCTCCATTACAAGAACCACATACCACTGACACTGCCTAACCAACACAACCGCTTCCCATAGAACCTGAGCCTTATAATGTCCCATCTCCAGAAACTGTTGAGTCAGAACCCTTTTCTGAACCCGCACCAAAGCTAAATCAAGAAACCCCACCTTTAATTCCGAATCTGTATGACATTGTATGTGAAAATTCCAAGCTTGAATTCGAAAATTTTATGATGAAGGAGAAAAATGCTGTTTTGGAATCCAGGAACAAAGCTTTGGAGGCTGCATTAAATGAAGCACTATTAAAAATTCGAACCCTAGAGGTGCAGTCTGAGGTTGAGAAGACCTCAGATGCACCAATCAGGGGGAGAAACCTGTTGAAGCAAAACATGATGGTGCAGAAGGATTAAAGGTGATAGGAGACTTGTACACCAGCTCTGATGAAGAAGTTATGGATGTTGGATCATCAGACTCACTAAACGTGATAAATCAAGCATATGAAGATGGAGAATCTGGTGATTGGGGGGCGGAGTAAAAGTGAAGATGAAACTGAAGAGGATAAGTTGAAAAGGAAAGAAAAAGGGAAAGGGATTGCTTTTACAGATGATGATTTACATCCCAAGTCCCAACACAAAGTTCAATCTGGTGATGATATACTTCACAAAGAAAATGTAATTGATCTTGATGTAGCAGAAGTTGAACCAGTAAAGACTGCCATGAGATTAATGAATGAAGATTTGGAGTCCTTGGATCGAGAAGATGAGGAGGAAATACCTCAAGAAGTGCTTGAAGCACTAATCAATATGAAGAAGAAAGAAAAAGAGGATGAAAGAAGGATGAAGGAGGCAGATGAGGCAATCAAGGCCACACTGGATGCTCTAAAAGCAAATCTGAATGTTGATGAACAAGAGAATACATAAACTGAAGAACTTGTGACAACTGAGCCTGAAGAGCCTATGGTAACTGAACCTGAACAATCTGAAACAGAACCTTTCAATACTGAGATGGAAACTGATAAAGAACAAGAAACTGGTCTGGGAATAAAAGAAGAACCAAAGAGGGATGAGGAGCCAAAAATGCCATGGAATGTGTATGTAAAGTTCATCTCTTAGTTGGTAATGATTAGGACACAGTTTTACATTCTCTTACACCCTGAGGTGTATAGACCAGAAACTGTGGTTGCCGCCAGGAGAGCTCAAGAAGAAAAAAGACAAGAGCATTGGAAGAAAAGCCAACTCCTGTTAAAAGACAAACCTGAGTCAACAGTCAATGAAGTGTGTGATGAAGATGTTGATGGAACAGAACCAATCACAGAAGAGAACAGTGATGAAGAATCCAAGACTTCTGAATCAATTGATGAAGAAATTATAGTTGAGGAACCAGGAATTCAAGTGAAAAAACCAATCCCATCTCAATCATCCGAATCTTCTAAATCCTCTGAACTAAAAACTGAAGCAAAAGAATCAATAAAAAAGAAAAGAAAGAGCTGAGATTGAAACACCCAAGTCTAAAAGGCAAAAATCAGTAAAGGTGATGGTGTATAAGAGAAGACTGGAGAATCTTGAGGAGAGGAGGCTAAATCGATGAAGGTGGAAGAACCAATGAGTGGGGCACTCCACAATCTTCAAGAAACTATTGATATAGAAGATGCTAGTGAAGGAGAAATAAAAGGTGTTGAAAAAGAGAATGAAGACAGAGATTACTTGATCAGCTTGGACTATGACTTAAAGTACCTTCAAAGATTATCCAGAAAAGACATAGCCAAAGAAGCTGAAGGATGGAGAATGAGAAAGTCAAAAAGAGAATATTTGATTAAAGCTGGTCACAAGCCTGCATTCTTGAACTTGCAATCATATGACGCAATACACAGACTTTACAAGAATACTCTAGTGGAAAATATTTCAGAAAAAGGTGACAAAGAAGAAGGAACAAGCAGAAAAGGTGTTGAAAGAGTCTGATAGCAGCAAAAGCAAAATTGAAAAGAAAGTCAGTGATGAAGCAAAATATGAAACATTAAAGGCTAAACACAATGACATAAAGTTTCTTCAACTGTATGGCTACAGCTATGAATTCTTGATAAATCTTTCTCCTGAAGAAGTTAAAAGAAAAATTGAACTAGTAAAAGACTCTCACAAAGATCAGAAAAGTCAAGAAAAATATGTGAGAGAACAGGAGTTAAGAATGAGATTGCAGAAGGAGAGAGATGAGGCCAAGAAGAAAGAAGAAGTTAAAAGATGGTTTGAAGACCCACAAAAGGTACAGACGTTAAAGAGGATAGTAATAGAGAAAGGGATGACCGAAGAACAGTTTCAAAACATGCTTCATGAAAAATTAATTTAAATATACAATAGAGAGCATAAACTATATTTGAAAACCCAAAGAAAACTGCAGGAAGCTAAGCACAGAGCCGAAGAAAAAGTCCGAGCAAAAATATCAAGGTTAGAAGTTCAAACAGATGAGACAATCAGAAAATGGTAGGAAGAGGCTGGGCTACATCAAATAAAGACAAATACTCAATGAAGCTCGAGCAGAACCCCAAAGTATGAGATTGTGAGGCCTGAACCACCAAGAAACTTAAATTTGCCCACACATCTCTTTTCCGACAAAAGATCCAAGACCTTGAGGGTTGTAACTGAAGATCAAGAGGAAACCCTCATCATTTTCAGAGATTATTTGAGAAAATTTTCAGTGGAACAGTTGAAGAAAATGGTCGAAATGGACCTTCATGATAATCAAAACAGAAGACAATTGGCCGGGCAACAACGAAGCGATCTCTACAAGTTCATTAAAGAACAAGCAGAACAGAGATTCCCATTTCTAAATCAAAGGAGGAGAGAGATACACAGCCAAGCTGCAAAGGAGAGAAGGAGAAAAAGAATCAATGAAGTTCACATTCTTGAACTCTCTCTATTCGATGCTGATAGAAGGAAATCCCAAGAAAGCAGCACACACAGCAAAAGGAAGACCTTAAACGAGTGCTTAGCTATGAGGGAAGAGATGAGAGAACCAAATTCAATTGTGCAAATTAATGGAAGAATTACCTTTATCTCGTACAACCAGCATAACGACTCAATTTCTCTAAGGAATGCGTCAGGAATACCCATTGCTGCGATTAGAAATGATGGGGATCTTCAATTCATGCACCCTCAAGATCTACAAGACTTAATTGATGCAAAATTCCCTATTGATTCCTCTGATGCTATGGAGCTTGATATGATAAAACAAAAGGTAGCCCTTGTCAAGCAAATGAAAGAAAGATCAAACACAAGGAGCAGGAGGAGGAGATAGTATAATGGAGCTCAATGATGATTGATTTTATTTCTGTTTATCTTTGTAATTTTGTTATTTTGTATTTGATGTAAACACTTTAATGTGTAATGCCCAAGAGGCAGAATTCCTATTTATGTAATGAAATGACATGTTCTTCAATGAAATATCTTTGATGTCCGATACATGTGTAACTCTATGCAGGTATGTTTTGGTGCATCTAAGCTTGTTCCAATATAGGGGGAGATTGTTGGGTCAGATTTTTGATAAGGAAGATTGGAATCTTCTCAACCTCCTCAGAAAATGGCAAAGTATGGACTTCGAGCAAGCCTAGACAATCGAGCATGGTTTTACTACTTCGATCAAGGTCTTCAGAACCATAAATGGTTGATTCTTCTAAGTCTTAAGGCTTCGATCAAGCTACACTTCAACGAGCAGGAGTATTCTTCTGACGAGCATGGATTGCCAATCGAGCAAACAGCTTGATCATACATGTTTTAACCAAGTGTTACGAGCAGAGGATTATCGAGCACATGGGGACAAGCATGGATGCAATAAGAAGATGTCACGCGATCAAAGCAAGGACTTCGAGCAAATTCAGTTCCCTGAGCAAGAGTTACATCCGAGCATGCTAAAGATTGCTGAATAAGATGTCAGGACCGTCTGTTGGGTGCAACCTTAGCAAAGTTTCGACAAGAACAAACCGACTCGAATACCCAAAGACCGATTGAATATCCCGGCGGAATCAGGATATCCAATGATTGAGAATGAAGGGTTGGATAATGTTATCATCTCTCCTGTATGATCACCAAAACAGTGTTGCTTATCATAAGACTTTTACCATTTAAAAACCATTTTCCTTTTGAAAATTCAGTTGAAGAACAGTGATTTTAAAGATGGTGTTGTCATTTAAGCATTTGTAATTAAGCACACACTTTCACAGAATCAAAACACAAACTTTCAGATAGCATAGAAACAACAAAGTATCACTTAAATCTGTCGAGCATGCTCAGAACTTCGTCGAGCATGCTCGAAAATCTATCAACCAACCTTAGAAGTGAATGAATTGAATGATTGTGCTTGAGAGACTTAACTTTGTGCTCGAGCAGTAAGTTGCAAGGAATAAGTTATCCTGAACTTCCAAGTATGGATTGTTTGTGCTCTAAGAGCATTAAACACCCATCTTCCCCAGAAGAATGCTCGAAACAATTGCAAAAGTTTTCAAGACTGCATTCTATGCTCGAGCAGTTGAGCAATGACATCTGTGCTCGAATGACTTAGAATAGTCTTTCAGAAGCCTACGCTTGTGCTCAAAGAGCAATAAGCACCTCATCAAGCACAGATTCATGCTCGAAATACTTAGAATCATAAAAATTCATCATGCAAGCACAGATCAAAGTATTAACAGCTGTTATTAACTCAGTTAACAGAAATTCCACACAAGAACAGTCACAAACATGATTCATGCAATTCGAGTAAGCATTCAAACATAGCAATTTATCATGCAAACATTCAAAGTGAGTAACCTAGGTCATCAGTAAGCGTCTCACTTAAGCACACATCCTAAATTAAACCTCATCCGCATTTATCATTCCTAGGCATTTTAACAGAAAATGAAACCTGGTCTTATCTAAAGGTTTGGTGAACAAATCAGCCAAATTATCAGATGTGTCTACCCTTTTCATTTCTATAGCCCTTTTTCCTGACAATCCCTAATGAAATGATGCCTAATTTCAATATGCTTAGTCTTATAATGTTGCACTGGATTTTTAACTATATACATAGCAGCAGTGTTATCAATTAAAATAGGTGTGAGTAAGAAATTCAGACCATAATCCAACAGTTGGTTTTGAATCCACAGAACCTGTGCAGAGCAGGCAGATGCAGCAATGTACTATGCTTCAGCAGTAGAGATTGACACTGTGGTTTGTTTCTTGCATTGCCATGACACGAGTCTGTTTCCAAGAAACTGACATCCTCCTGAAGTTGATTTTTGACTCATGTTGCAACCATCATAGTCATTGTCAGTATAAGCCATCAAATCAAAGGAAGGATTCTTTGGATACCAAATTCCCAAGTCTGGTTTTCCTTTCAAGTATCTGAATATTCTTTTCACTGCTAGCATATGTGACATCTTGCACGGACACACACAACAAACATAATATCTGGCCTAGGGGCTGTGAGATACATCAATGATCCTTTCTTGGCCCTATATTCATGCTGGTCTACTGGCTCCCCCTTTTCATCAGGTACCATTTTCTCATGTGTGTCCATTGGTGTTGACACTGTCTTGAAGTCTTGGCACTTGAACTTGGTGAGAATCTCTTGCATATATTTTGATTGATTGATGAAAATTCCACCTGTCTTCTGTTGCACTTGCAGTCAAAGGAAGAAATTCATTTCTCCCATTGAGCTCATTTTGTATTTGGACTTCATCACTTGCTCAAATTCCTTGCACATTTGTTCATTTGTTGAGCCAAAAATTATGTCATCCACATACACTTGTAGCAGTAGCAAATCTTTTCCTTTTCTTTTGTAAAACTAAGTCTTGTCAATGGCCCCTCTGTAGAAACCATGTTCTAACAGATGGTTAGACAGCTCATCATACCAAGCTCTTGGTGCCTGATGTAGTACATAAAGTGCCTTAGTGAGCTTGTAGACTTTGTTTGGATGAATTGGATCTTCAAATCCAGGAGGTTGAGTGACATAAACTTCTTCATCTATCTTTCCATTTAGAAATGCAGATTTTACATCAAGCTGATAGACTTTAATGTTCATTGATGCTGAATATGCTAGAAAAATCCTGATAGCCTCTAGTCTTGCAACAGGAGCAAATACCTCTTCAAAGTCTACTCCTTCTTCTTGTAGGCACCCTATAGCTACCAATCTAGCTTTGTTCTTAATCACTATCTCCCTTTCATCCTTCTTGTTTCTAAAAACCTATTTTGTACCAATTGCATACTTGCCTCTGGGCTTGTCCACCAAGTCCCACACATGTAAGTCTCTGAACTGAGCCAATTCCTCTTACATAGCTTCCACCCAGTTGTTGTCCTTTAAAGCTTGATTGATATTCTTTGGTTCAACTTAGGATAGAAAACAGGCATACAGGCAGATATTTGCTCTTTCTGATGCACTTCTGATAACTCTTCATGTAAGTCTCCAATTATGTTCTCTACAGGGTGATTTCTTTCAACAGAGGTAGTTTGAACAACTGGTGGTACAAACACTTCTGCTCCAAGATTTGTCATATTCATCTTAGCAGATTCATCTTCAGATCTGTCTTGATTTTCAGTAGAGGTTTGAACATGATTGAGTTCTGATGTAGATGCCTCATTTCCTCCTAGCTGCAATGAGTCAAACAGGGTCTGGAACCTATCTTCGAACTGATACATTTCTTCAGTCTGAAAAGGTTGTTGACTTTCAATAACCCTTGGACCTTCATTTGAGATTTCAACTGCAGCCTCTTGTCCAACTCTCTCTACTTCATCTTCTACTTGGATGTTTCTTCCAAAGTTAAATCCATTTGCTTCCGGAGCAACCGAGGTCCATAGTTTGTCCAGATCAACTTGTTTTGCTTTTTCTTTTTCTTCAAAGCTGGTTCTGTATATACTATCATCCATGTCTTTACTATAGATTTTAAATGATTTGATCATTTTCTCAAGATCAAATAGCCATTTTGGACCCTCAGTATTGTTGAACTGGTTTTCATTGAAGATTATGTCAGATGATTCAATGACCACCATGTGCTCTTTCACATACACTATATGAGCTTTTGAATGAGATGAATAGCCCACAAAGAAACATTCCAGTGATTTGGACTGGAATTGTTCAAGTAGTCCTTTGTGTTTAAGAGTGAGCATCTGCATCCAAAAGGCTTCAAGAACTTCACATAAGGCTTTCTCTGGTAGAGAATTTCATATGGAGTCTTGTTTTGAGCCTTGTTAAGTAGAACCCTGTTCTGCACATAACATGCAGTATTTATTGCTTCTGCCCAGAAGGTAACAGGATGGTTGGCATCAGCAATCATGGTTCTTGCAGCTTCAATTAAAGTTGTATTTCTCCTTTCTACAACACCATTTTGTTCAGGGGTTTTAGGAGTAGTGTACTACTGGGAAATACCCTTAGAAGTGCAGAATTCACTCATAGAGTCATTCTTGAATTCTGTCCCATTGTCACTTATAATTACCTTAACTTTCCTGTCAAGTTGATTTTCCATCTTGAGTACACAGGATTTGATCAGGTTTGGGGTTTCATCCTTGTTGCCCATGAAAAATACCTAAGTGAATCTTGAAAAATCATCAGTTATCACTAGGCAGTATCTCTTCTTTCCAACACTTGGAACACACACTGGACCAAACAAGTCCATGTGAAGTAATTCCAAGACCTCATCTGTTGTGTTTATCAGTTTGCTCTTGTGTGAGGATTTGTGTTGTTTTCCTTTTAGGCAAGATGTGCATTTTTCTTCTAGCTTGAACTCTCTTGTGGGAAGGCCAACAATATGTTCACCTTTCACTAGTTTGTTCATGTTCTTCAAATTTACATGACACATCTTCCTATGCCATAGCACGGTTTCATTCTCAGTTGCCTTTGATACGAAGCATGAACCACCTCTTGAAGATGCCGTATTCATTCTCAGTTCATAAAGGTTGCCATTTCTTGGAGCCATCATCATAATCATTTCGGTTGGAATCACAAACTCTGGCTTCAAAATCTGGGAATGTTCATCATTGAAGGCAACCTTGTATCCCTTGTCACATACTTGAGAAATGCTCAGCAAATTGTACTGTAGTCCTTCAATATGTAGAACATTCTCAAAGGATACTTTGCCATTTCTGAGTGTTCCCTTTCCAACAATTTTTCCTCTATTTCCATCACTCCCAAATGCAACTGGTCCCTCATATTTCTTCACATAATTAATTAATGCAGTCTTGTCAGGACCGTCTGTCGGGTGCAACCTTAGCAAAGGTTCGACAAGAACACACCGACTCGAATACCCAAAGACCGATTGAATATCCTGGCGGAATCAGGATATCCAATGATTGAGAATGAAAGGTTGTGAACAGATATCAAACACAAACAGTAAATGATAATCAGTAAATGCTATTTCAGAGACAAAGATTCAATATATTTAATGATACATCAATAGAATAGTGAATGGAATGTCTAGGGTTTTGTGTGACGGCGGCGGCTATTGTACGATGAACAAAATGGAATGTTTTTCGTAATCAGTGCTTGCCAGCCTATTCCGTCTCAAAATCCGTACCCTAAAGGTACCCCAGGACGTCTATTTATAGACCCTGACATTCCTTCTAGAAGTCCTAGTCAATACATAATGAAAGTTAAATCAAATACAAGTGGTACAGTCGTCGAGAAAGGTACATACCTTGCTCGAGCAAACTTCCTATATTAGGTGTGCTCGGTGAATGTCCTCGAGCAGACTTTACTTGGGATATATTCTCTTTCGAAGAATACAAGTTCTCTTTGAGTAAGCTTCATTCCTCTTGACTTGTTCAAACTTTGCTCGAATAAGTCCATCGAGCAAGCTCATTCTTCTTGATGTCTTCAGCTTTTCTTATTCAGCAATCTTTAGCATGCTCGGATGTAAATCTTGCTCGGTAACTTAACTATGCTCGAAGTCTTTGCTTTAAATCACGTGACATCCTCTTATTGCATCCATGCTCGTCCCCATGTGCTCGATCATCCTGTGCTCGTAACACTTGGCTAGAACTTGTATGATCAAGCTGTTTGCTCGATTGGCAATCCATGCTCGATAGAAGAATACTCTTGCTCGTTGAAGTGTAGCTTGCTCGAAGCCTTTAACACTTAGAAGAATCAACCATTTAAGGTTCAGAACCTTGCTCGAAGTAGTAAAAACCATGCTTGATCGTCTGGGCTTGCTCGAATTCCATACTTAGCCGTTTCTGAGGAGGTTGAGAAGATTACACTCTTCCTTGTAGAAAATCCAACCCAACATAAGACAAGACTGAAGACATCAAGAAGAATGAGCTTGCTCGATGGACTAGTTCGAGCAAAGCTTGGATTAGTCAAAAGGAATGAAGCTTGCTAGAGGAGAATATATTCACTGAAGATATTCTAAGTAAAGTATGCTCGAGGACACTCATCGAGCCTACTTAGCATAGTGAGTCTGCTCGACCAAGATTGTTACCTTGGTCGAGGACTCAACACTTGTACTATTTTGTATTTCGTTATGTAATGATTAGGAACTTCTTGAAGGAATGTCAGGGTCTATAAATAGAGTCCTAGGTTTTCACTTAGGACATGGATAACGACGCACACAATACGAGAAACATTCTAAAATAATATTCTATTTGTTTCCTCGTACTGCCGCCGCCGCCGTCACGCACAAAACCCTAGACATTCCTTTCACTGTTACATTAATGACTCAATTAATATAGTGAATCTTTGTCTTTGAAAGTGCTCTTATTGATTACTTATTATCATTTCGTGTTTGTTATTTTCACTCCTTCATTCCCACTTGTTGGATATCTTGATTTCGCCGAGATATTCAATTAGCCTTTAGGTTACAGAGTTGTTGTGTTCTTGTCAACCTTTTCTAAGGTTTCACCCGACTCACGGTCCTGACAAGAACCCTTAAACCTAGATTATATATAGTAAATCTGATATCAGCATGATCGTCTATACCTGTAGAGTAAAACGATATCCGTTAATTCTAATATGATTAAGTGTATGAATTCTAGAAAATTTTTGCAATAATTTCTCATAGGATGACGAATAAATAGTGAAGAGGTGAATGACGATTCATTCATCTACCTTGGGATTAAAAACCTTCAATAATTTCATGCAAATCGATGTCATTAATTAAATTTAAACTAACGAATGTCCTCAGTCGTTAATTTAAAAGAACCTTATTCGTTATCCATATAACGAATATGATTCTCTTTGTTAATTTATATCTTTTTCGTTCAAGATTTAAACTAATTAGATCTACATTCATTAACAAATCAACGAATGATACTTTATCATTACATTCGTTAACTATTTACATGAATGACTTCCATTCGTTATGCATAACGGAAACGAATGACTTTCATAACAAATGAGATCATTCGTTCTGTATAAATAACGAAAGGCTTGACATTCGTTAAACCAATGTTAACGAATCACCAAATACCATTAACAAATGAGAGAAACTCTCATTAATGATTTAACTAATCATTTGAAACCAATTAGGATTTTAAAACATGAATTACATAATCAATTAGCCCAATTAAAGTTCCAATTGAATACATTAAAATTCCCGATCAACCAAGGATCAGTAAAGTTTAACTTAAACGGATTTTACTTTAATACCAGTTGTAAAAACATTAGGCAAGAAATAACTTAAAACTTTGGGGTAAAAATTCTTCTTTTTGTTTTTGGATAATTTGCCAGCTTGGTAAATCGAAACTAAAGCAGAAAACATAAAATCTTTTTGGATTTTAAAAACTTTTAAATTCAGAAAATGTAGAGCAATAAATAATTAAACTATCAATGCAATACATAATTTGTGAGTTTGAGCAGAAAATCATATAGATCAAATCTTCCTTCCGTCACAGTTTTATTTTCAGTTTTTATTATGACTGATGTTAAGTCGATTATTGGTATTGTTGTCCACTTAAATCTTCGAACAAGTGTTTCAGAAAATTCGGTGATATTTTTAATTTGTTCACTTAGGCACGAATATCAGAAATTATCAGCAAACATAATTTGATTTTCTCCAAATCACCCCAATTTGACTTAAACCTAAGAATCAATTTGATTAAAAATGAATGATTTTAAGCAAACATAATCCGTAATCCCCACTACAAGATATTCCCCCATTATCAAGAAATAACCTAAGGTCCTTCCCTATGGATGAGTATGCACGATTTCATCTGTCGGTTTACATGCATTGTGTCCCTTGCGGTCCATTTCTTAATGGTAATAAGACACGAGCAAGGGGACAATGTATGACTCACAGCATGTTTTGATCAAGTCTGTAATTCATTTTGTACACAAAGTACATTTTGCGATCAAGTTTAGTGACTTAAACAGTTATACTGCGGGTTCGTTTTTTCAAGCATTTTTAATATTAATCGAAATGTTCGCTTTTTCAGTCTTTTATTAGTTACTTTTTACTGGACTTGGGAGCAAATGACCAATGTACTATCATTTTCCCTTTTTGCTCGAGAACTCATTTTGAGGATCATTTTTCAATGTTTTTATATTTTTTGATATTTGAATATATTTGGAGTTTTTAATTTTTCTGTACAAACTGAAAATCACAATCTTTTTGGATTTTTATATTTTTCTCCCCTACAAACGACAAATAAAACAAAAATACGAAATATGAAAATAAAATGATTCAATCAAACAGTTGAATATCAGTTAACCTTTTTAAACCGTTTATACCAAACAAGTATTGAAAACGTGTTTTATCAAATGTCTTGGTATAAAGGTCAGCCTTTTGAAAATCCGTATGTATTTTTTCAATATCAATAAGTTTTTTTTCAAAGCAATCACGTATAAAGTGATAACGGATTTCAATATGTTTTATTTTAGAATGTTGAACCGGATTTTTGGTTATAGAAATAGCGGCCGAATTGTCAGTGTAAATTGGAGTAGTGAGAAACTTCAAACCATAATCCCGCAGATGCTGCTGGATCCGGAGAACCTGTGAAAAGCAACTCGCGGCCGCCACATACTCCGCTTTGGCTGTTGAAGTTGAGATCGTTGTGTACTTCTTACACTGCCAGGAAACAAGCCGGTTTCCTAAAAATTGACAACCCGCTGTTGTAGACTTGAAGTTGACCTTGCGTCCTCCATAGTCCGAATCAGTATAAGCCGTGAGACCAAACTTATTGTCCTTGAGGTACCACAACCCGATGTCGGGATTTCCTCTCAGATAATGTAAGATATGCTTAACTACTTCCAGATGAGTCACTCGGGGACTCGATTGATACGTGGCACGCAAACAAATAGAAAACATTATATAAGGACATGATGCAGTCAAATACATAAGAGAACCAATCATTGCTCGATATAAGGTCAGATCAATGGTATCTTCCAATTCATCCGGTGATAAATTGTGACCCACTAGAAGAGGTGTCGAAGGGATTTTACCATCAGATATCTTGAATCCGCTCAAGACATCGTTCAAATATTTGGTCTGATGGATGAAGATCCCGGAATCAGACTGGTGAACTTGCAATCCCAAGAAGAAGCTCATCTCCCACTTCGAACTTATCTCGAACTTGATTTGCATCGTCTTCTCAAAATCTTTGCACAAGCTGTCGTTTGTCGAACCAAAGATAGTATCGTCAACATAAATCTGGACAAGGAGCGGATCTTCACCAAGATTCTCGTAGAATAATGTACAATCCACAGTTCCCCTCTTAAATCTACTATCAATCAGATGGTCTGGCAAAGTGTTGTACCAGGCTCTCGGGGCCTGGTGTAAACCATAAAAAGCTTTGTTTAAACGATAAACAAGCTCTGGATAGTCTGGTTCCTCAAAGCCAGGAGGCTGCTTCACGTATACTTCTTCATGAATCTTTCCATTCAAGAATGCCGATTTAACATCCATCTGATAAACTTTAAAGTTCTAGTAGGCTGCATAGGCAAGATATATGCGTATCGCTTCCATTCGTGCTACTAGAGCGTACATTTCCGTGTAGTCAATGCCTTCCTATTGATTATTACCCTATACAACCAATCATGCCTTGTTTCTCACGATTACCCCTTGGTTGTCTTTCATGCACTTATAAATCCATTTCTTCGGTATAGCTCTTTTGAATCGATCGGGTTTGTCAATCAGATCCCATACACCCAGTCTTACGAACTGCTGCAACCCAAGACAGTTCCTTGAGTGCCATCGTGACACTTGTCGGTTTTATCTGAGATAAAAAGAAAGTGTATTGTGCAATGTTTAGACTACCCATTGAGTGCAAATCTGCATAAGCACACAAAATCGGATCATCTGTAAGGAGATATGTTACAATCAATCACATCATCGCATACATTAGCCAATCGGTGTCTCGTTCAAACACCATCGTTCACATCCCCAATTATCTGTTCTACGGATAATTCGTGTGAATATTTAAAGAATGATTCGCAGGCACAGATACATTATCACCAAGATTGGTAAGATTTTCCTCTGCTGTGTCTAAAGAAATAGATCATGAGACATCTTCAACTAGAATTGGCACGTTTATTTCTTGAGCTTCATCCAATGGAATTGAAGACGAATGTAAGGCCCCGAACCCCGGGAACCCCACAGTTGGTAATCAATCAAAACACTTATAAAATACTAAAACAAATAGAAATCAATCGTTCCATTAAGCAACCATTGTCAGAGTAAAATTAAGCGGAAAACGTAAATAATAAATAAGTTCCCAAAACCCGGGAATTTTGCCTAAAACCAACTTAATTATCTTTAATAAAAATCTTTAAAAGGAAATGTTTAATAATAAAGTCTTCAAATCCCATATGCCCTTCACCGTCCAAGTAGCATCGTGCACGTCCCAGCGATAAGGCATCCTCTTCCTAACCTGAAACTCACACAAACATGCACACAAAGTCAGCTTAAGCTGAGTGAGTTCAAGTTTTAAACAAATAACAAACATCTTAATAATCATTCCAACGGTTTTAAAACTGTAAACGGAATTACATCAGTTAGGTCGTCACATTTAATAAATAATCATCCTTACGTATGAACATCTCTATACGTACATTCCTATATATATAAATATATATATATATAAATATATATATGTATATATATATAACATTCAATAATAACATTCAGGGTCAAGCAAAAGTACAACCCAAACACATAACATTCAACGCATGCAAACACAAAGTAGGCATACGCATTCTTTAACATTTCAAGGCCTACCAATACTAGCAAGCCTAAGTAAAATCGGTTAAAACATTTCATCAAGCAAAATCGCTTAGGTGTGGATGCTAGCCCAAAACTTAAACAGAGTTAAACGGAGCATCAAGAACTCACCTGAGGTCAACCAAACACCAGCAACGTGCTAAGGATTCCCTAAGTGCACACTCACAAGTAAGGGCCTATAAATTGTACACAACGCGTCACTAAACTAGACCGTAAGAACACACTTGCCTAATGGGCCGTTCATGCCCAACACTTTGTCCCGAGGCCCAACAACTTGGCCCGAGGCCCAACCCATACCCAATTACTTTACCTCAGCCCCTAAAACCTTTTAGTTAACCAAATCCACCCTACGATTATGGTCGGGGCTAACCAAGATGCACAACTCATGCGCCGGTAATCAAATCGAGTCGAATAAGCGAGTAATAAATCTTAAAACCAATTGCCAAACAAATCAGCCCCAAATGGACCAAATTCCCATCTTAACCTTTTTATACATCATAATTGTGTCACTCGGGTTGATAGGGTTGACGGTTCCATTTTACAATTCTCAATTTAACATTTAAACGACAATTCGCGCACCGCCGACTCGATTGACCAATCACCAACCAAATCAGCCCCGAGTATCAAAAAATTAATTTTCCCACAGCCCTTAGATTTCCCTAGGGCCATGCAAACTGATTCGGTTGGTCATTCAATCGATTAACGCATCAAACTCAACAATTGACAATTCTACACCCGATAAACCCTAGTTTTCGAACTAAAATCGATTGACCGACCTAAACACCTCCAATGGCCACGAAATTTTAATATGATGTAAATGCCATATCTGGGAATCTTTCTACACCAGAAACTCTAATTTTTATCCACGGGATGTGGGTAAATTGCACCTTGGCCGAAATCTGTCCAACGAAAAGTATCGGCAAAATTGAGCATCAAAACGATTAGGGGTGAACGAAAAGAGTGTTGGGGATTGTAGTACATACCTTGAATTACCTTTAAGTTCTTGGAATTGATCAAAAAGTCGAAGAACAAGAAGGGGGAGGGCTGCCTTCAGCCGATCGCTGCTGCAAGGGGGGAGGGGTTTAGGGTTTCGTTAATTATTATAATATAAAGATTTTACATCCAGACCCCTCCCAATTGAAGTGTAAGGAAAAATGGAAGGAAAGTTAAGTTCTTTAACGTACCGGGATGACGTAAAGGCTTCCAAGAAACGTCGGTTAAGTCCCGAGAGTTATACATACTTTACACACGCTACATCATTAAACCGGAAGTTGACAGGTGTTACAACGAAGCAACAAAATCAGCATCATCGGAAGATTCAGAAGTGTCATTAGATGTTTCTGATACGTTAGGATTGTCATTTACATCAACGGAAGAAGAACTTGGAATAGGAAGACATTGTTCTCCTCCCCAACTGGCGTAAACGAATTAAATAAACCAACATAATCGTACATCCAATTAGGACCTGTATCGGTTGGAGGTGTAGTGTAGCTTTGACAATCTACATAATACCATTCTTCCACACAACCCGAAGAGATGTTGAAGATACGCTTTTTAGGAGAATTATAACCTAAGAAGTAACCCTCAAATGCCTTTTCGTCAAACTTCCTGGCATCTTTCTTCAATACCGTACATGGACACCCGAATGGTTCCAAATATTTTAGGTTCGGCATACGATTATTCAGAAGTTCATAACTTGTTTTCTTCAACTTCTATACAGTTAGGACATGATTCAAAGTATAACATGTCGTATTCACAACTTCATTCCAGAATTGAACACGAAGCTTAGAATCAACAAGCATTGTTCTAGCCGCTTCTATCAACGTCCGATTCTTCTGTTTAGACACACCGTTCTGTTGAGAAACATA
Source organism: Bidens hawaiensis (assembly GCF_021521415.1). NCBI lineage: Eukaryota > Viridiplantae > Streptophyta > Magnoliopsida > Asterales > Asteraceae > Bidens > Bidens hawaiensis. The sequence continues at coordinate 665,320 of NW_027491611.1, read as the reverse complement.
CGGTGCGCTGAATTCTATTGAGAAACATTCTTCTGTATACCCATTTGTGTACAAAAGAAACCCAATACATTGTTTTTAAACATAGTTCCATTATCACTACGAATTCGTCTCACTTTCAGTTTGTAAAGTGATTCGATCTTCGTGATAAGGTTCTGAATTAAAACAGGTGTCTGATATTTCGAACCCATAAATAAAACCCATGAATATCTTCAGAAGTCAGCAGTGGCCACCAAACAATAAAAATCACCCGCAATTAGCACGATTCACTGGACCAAATAAATCCCTATGAAGTCGTTCCAGTGGTGTGATAATCGAATTAATCGATTTACACGGGTGTCACTTCTTTTTCTGTTTCCCATTCTTGCATGCAACACAATGATCATTTAACTTGAAGTTCTTCAGGGTTACTCCATCCACCAAATCATTAGTGATTAAGTGATTCATCTTGCGAACGTGGATGTGCCCCATGCGTCGATGCCATAGAATCGAGTCTTTCTCCGTGGCCTCGGAGACAAAACACGTTTCAGAGGGTGAAACGCTTACATTAACACTCATGTCAAGAATATAAATATCATTTGATCGAGGTGATCACATGACAACCATTTCTTCAGGAATCGTGTATCCCGGTTGAAGAATAACACATTCCTTGTCTGTGAAAATCGTGGTTTATTTATTATCACATATCTAGGAGACACTTAACATATTGTGATCCACTTTTTCACAATAATTAACTTTCTCAAGCGTAGCTGTTCCGTTTGAGACCTCTCCTTCTTTAGTAATCATCCCACCGTTATTACCAGCAAATGCCACATAACCTCCTTGAATATCTTTGACGTTATGAAGAAAATCAAGGTTGCCGGTTATATGCCGAGAACATCCAATGTCTAATATCCACTTGTGACCTGATACAGACCTAGATAAACTCCACACAAAATGTAAAATTATTAGTTCAAAAAGGCAGCCCAAGCCTCAGTCTTGGTATCTCCTTTTGAGATTTTCGGAAATAAATATAAGTTAACACTTTTGTTTGGGACTTTGGAATATGTAGTGGGTTTTTTGGTTTTCTTTTTCAGATAACCGTCACAAATAATTCCTGAGTCTGTATTCTTACAAACAGGTTGAGCACGGTCAACGAATTTGTCTATTACATTAGGAACCTCAACCTGAACCACTTTTCTTGGGTTGATATTTGAATACATTATGAATGAATCATCAACTTGAGTTTCTTTCAAATAACCATTCATTTCAGCCATTTGAGAAGGTTTCTCAGATGATGAGTTGATATTTTCAACCTTTGCTTTGCATTTCATCGATACATGACCAGGTTCGCGACATTTAAAAGACAAACTAGTGTCTAAGTATTTTTATGGTGAAACACTTGTCTTGTTTTTGAGCAAAGGTTGAGGAATATCACTTTTTGATTTTTCAATAGTAACTGACTTTGAAACCTCATGACTTAATCCCTTCTTATTTTTATAAAATTCAAGATCTATGGAATTCGATGAATCCTCCATTCCTGATGATTTCACAAACTTAATAGGATTAAACACATTAACCATAGAATTCATGTGAACATTCTTTGATTTTGATTTATAAAATTTTCGTTCAAGTTAAGTAACTTTTAAGGTATCATCTTGAAAGACACTTTCAATCATTTCGGGCTTCAAAAGATTCAATGGAACTTCCTTGTCCGAAAATATTTTAAACAACCCTTTTAACTTAAAAACTTTCCCATTTGAAGTTTCAGGTTGAGGATTAATAAACTTCATCAAATCATCATCAGACACTGAAAGCTTGTCTGATTTCTTGACTTTAGAAGATACCATTGAATTTTTTAACGAATCAACCGAGGGCTTTGAACCATATACAGCTTGTTCAAAATCCTCGGGTTCACATAGAATGTGATTGTCAGAAGGTATGTGATCATTTCTGACAATCACTTCCGGTTCTATTAATTCCTCAACTGAACCGTCCAATTCATTTTCAGTAAAAACTGATTTATAATTAATATGAATCAGTTGTAGAGTTGTTGCTTTAGTTGTTTCAACATTTTCAGATTTGACTGAATCAACAACATATATTTCTAAGTTTGTAGATTGCTCCACAACTAGAATGCTGTTGTAATCTCCTTTGAAAGGAGGGGGAATCTCAACATATCCCAATCCTGCTTTACCATTTTTCTGGTGATTATTATTGACTTCAATAATCTCATTTAAAAGAAATGAGGAATCACGAAATGTTCCACATTTATTTTTAATTCCAAAATTTCATTTTCTAAGTTGGTAATGCAGGTTCGGAGTCTGAGAATGTTTAAAATGTTGTTCAACTACCACAATTTTACAATTAACATCAGCTTTTAAGTCATGATTGCTAACACACAAATTTTTAATTTTCAAAGTCGATTGCTCCAATAATTTGGATTTTTGTCAAACCCAATTCTTTGTTGTATCCGGTTTTGTCAAACCCAACTCTCTTTTTTAGAGTCGGTAGATCTTTTCCCGTTCGTTTGTCAAACCCAATTCTTTGTTGTATCCGGTTTTGTCATGAATGTCTCAGAATACAAATCCGAACCTCAATATACCAGTCTGTTCCTACAAACACTCAAATCCAGACTCAATTCAGTTCAGTTAACAATAAATTCCTACTCAAACGTACTCAATCCTCCATTAAACCTTCAATTACTTTAACTCTAAGATCAATTATACTTATACGAGTTTAGTTAGTAGTAACACCTATTCTCTGTTTTTCCGGAACCTTTCAATCACTAATTCATATCAATTTATACCAAAATTGATCAAATTCATGATGAAATAATACGATTAATCAATGAAATAACACGAAGATCCGATCAGAATGGCTCTAATAGAAATTGAGAGAGCTCGTAAGGATCTAGATCGAGGATGACATCATGCTCGTCATTGATTGATTGAAACGTTTATTGTGAATACGGTTAGTGTGTGTTTGTGTGTGTTTTCAGTGAGAATTTGGGCAGAGTAACGAGGGAAATACATTCAAAGCCTCGTTCATATGCCCATACAATTGTATCCAAATGTGATATAGGAGAAATAATCTAAAATGAACAATTGGAGAAGCTTAACATGAGGGGGAGAATTTCAACGAAAGACAACGGGTTTTTGAGGTGATCATGGAAGAAAGTTGTGGCATCGGTCTAAGGGTGAGATTGTTGTGACTTATATTTTAGACTAAAGCATCGAATTATTATTATTATTATTATGGGTGAAAAATAATTTAATATTTTTGGTCTCAACCAAGGGTGGATGGCTTGAAGACCAAGTCATGCTAGACTAGTATAAATAGATGTATTTGTTAATTTGTCTAATATGAGTGTATTGTGTATTTTGTGAGATCTAGGGTTTTATCCCTATAAGAGAGCCTCCGCCTCCGGGATGAGCTCTTCCGGAGGTGGCCGATCTTTATTTTATGTATGTGTATATGTATGAGTGCTTCTTGTGACAATTTTTTGATGAATGAAATCATACTGCCACACCTTTCTTTATGTTTGTATTTCGATTACATATATGTGTTCATCCAGTTTATTGATTATTATAATCGATTCAGGCCTCTCCCAATATCACTCATCCGTCCAAAACACCTTTCAAGAGTGAATACGATTCGATCCTAGCTCAGATCTGAGCTCCACCGTTTATAACGAATATTATTCACGCTTCAGCATCGGGGCTCGGGTCTTGTCAGTCTAAAAGAATATCAAAAGAGATTTGAGGAAGCAAAAACGTCCTTAGTTGCAAGGTGTGAGGTACATTAACGAAATCAAAATCAAGACGATAGTCAACTATATATGAAAGTATAAAAATAACCATCATTGAGACATTGGATGCTTCAACTTCATTTTAAAGATGGACATTCAAAGCATGTCAAAAAGTTATGAAATTATTTTGAAGAAAAAGAATTACAAACCTGACGTACCGCTACTAAATCTTAATCCGCATAGCGTGTATGAAAATAAACAAATCTTTAAATGTTTTGAATTTTGGAACTCGATCTAGAACATAACTAGAATTTATTGTTTTCTTTTTTATATTATGTGTTTCCATTATAACAAAATGAGTTCCATAAGCTCACATTATAATATAAGCTAATCAAGAATGATTTAGTGTTCTAACAAAAGGAGTTCCATTAGTTCACATTATATGCATACATACACACACGTATATATATATTATAGAGGTTTGTTAACGTACAGTAATTTCTTAATGTACATTAGGTACATGAAATACGTTCAGTGTTAAAAAACCAAAAACATTCAAGCCGAATTCCCAAACCTAAAACGTTCAAGGTTAAACCTTAAAACCTTCAGGATTAAAACCTAAAACGTTTAGACTTAAATTCTGATACATTTAAGGTTAAACTCATCACTCAAAATAAAAAATTGATGGATCAAAGCTTCACATTGATTATTAATTGATCATTTAGGATCAACAATTTCAATTTCAATTGGTCAATTTGATCAACTGGCCTGTGAATAATGATTGATTATCGTGACGGAAGAAGATAGTGTTCATGACGGTAGAAGATGGTCGCTACGGTGGACGAAATCGTTGGGTGATGACAAATTGTTGAACAGTGATGGTGATGGTGGGCGGAATCATTGAGAGCAGAGGTGGACGAAGACAGGATCACGTAGTTATGATTTTAGGGTTAGCGTGGTTATTTAAAATCGACGTTTCACAGTGTCACAGACCTGTTATATGATAAACGATTAATGTATCAGGTCCTTATATATATATAAAGATAACAAGTTAGTGTTATGCTTAATTTAACTTGGAGTTTGAAGTTTATGAACACCCACTTTTTAACTTTGTGTTCAATTTTTTTATTTATTTTTCTTGAGATTGTTATATAAATATTTTTTTATCGTAAACTATACCAATCATAATTTTGCTATAGCGAAGTCCGGTAATATAATTAAAAATCACATACGTACATAATGAAACCATCAAATAAATAACTACCAAATCATCCAATGTTAACAGAAACTATAGCACTTATAACCAAAAGTAGTGTGGTCATATTTCACACTTGTTGCAAAGCGACTTTCGGTTACCCGGATATGTAAGCACACATTTACCATCCTTCTAAAAAATTAACCACATTTAAACACATATTAATTATAATAACTCATCAATTAATATTCATATTCAACAAATAAAACCCAAACTCCATAAAGTCACCAATTAACACCTATCGATGCGTGCATTCAATGACAGTTACATTTTCACGCGGGATATTTGATTTTGATAGTTCAAATTTTGGTTTATTACCCAATATTAATCCCATCTTAGGAAATTGCCTAGGTTAATCCTAACTCTAACCCTATTGGCCTCTAACAAGCATTTTATAACAGAGACTAACCCGGTCAATTTTGAAGCAGAATATGACATTTCTTCAAGTTGATGGAGTAATGCAATGTTTTTATTATAATTATTATTATTCTAAACCAAAAATCTTTTTCTTCTCCAACAACCACCCCCACCACTCAACCCCTTCTTCTCCGGTAAGACTCCACCCCTCATCGCCGCATCTCAGACACAAATGAAAGATGTAAAAAAATAACCACATCTCCACCATTGTCTAGTTAGCCATCATTGACAATAACTACCTTCCATCGCAAAATTCAATGTTTAATCATGGTGGTACAGTGGTGGTACTGTGGAGATAGGGTAGGGAGACATCTGTGACAGTGTTGTTCTGGTAGAGTGGGGAGACGACATTGGTGTGGTGGTTAGGGGAATAAATTGGGGATGAGGATGGGTTTTTAAGTCTAGTTACATATTTCATTTGTTACCCTCAACTTGAAGAAATGGCATGTTTTTCCCCAAAACTAGCCATGTTAGTCATCATTATGAAAAAGTTTTAGTTAAGGCCAACTGAGGGAAAGTTGGGATTAACATAGGAAATTTCTAGGTTGGGATTAGTGCCAGCCAATATAACAAAGTTTAGATTAATAAAATCCAATATCCCTTTTCATCAACACCCTTATATGGTCCTGGAGCTCATAACCAAAACCATTGGATGTGAGATTACGGACGTCACCAAATCATTAGGACCTGCCTACCACATGAATTGGTCAGTGAAAAGGATGTAGTCTTCACTGAGACCCTTGTCTCTCCTCTATTTAAGTCTCTCAATGTCGTATAATTTTCTTAATTCCCATAGCATTCCTACTTGTCAGTTTATAATGCCCCAAATAAAAACTTTATATTTCTGCAAGTTAACTACCAATCACTTCAAAACACCGTTTATCTAATATATATATATATATATATATATATATATATATATATATATATATATATATATATATGGTGGGGAGACGACATTGGTGTGGTGGTGGGGGTGTGGTGATTTGGGGAATAAATTTGGGATAAAGATGGGTTTTTAAGTCTACTTACTTTTTTCATTTGTCCCCTCAACTTGAAGAAATGACATGTTTTACCCCAAAACTAGCCAGGTTAGTCATCATTATGAAAAAGTTTTAGTTAAGGCCAACTGAGGGAAAGTTGGGATTAACCCAGCAAATTTCTAGGTTGAGATTAGTGCCAGCCAATATAACAAAGTTTAGATTAATAAAATCCAATATATATTTTCACTAACACCCTTATATGGTCCTGGAGCTCATAACCAAAACCATTGGATATGAGATTGCGGACGTCACTAAATCATTAGGACCTACCTATCACATGAATTGGTCAGTGAAAAGGTTCACTAAGACCCTTGTCTCTCCCTCTATTTAAGTCTCTCAATGTCGTACAATTTTCTTAATTCCCATAGCATTCCTATTTGTCAGTTTATAATGCCCCAAATAAAAACTTTTTATTTCTGCAAGTTAAATACCAATCACTTCAAAACACCATCTATCTAATAAATATATATATATTAGATATATATATATAATATATATATATATATATTAGATATACCCAAATAAAAACTTTTTATTTCTGCAAGTTAAACACCACCTATATATATATATATATATATATATATATATATATATATATATATATATATATATATATATATTATAGGGGATGGTTCATGCGAGAAGTCAATTTACAACGATAAGTGCGAGAAATCAATCTGGACCATTGATATGTGTAATCAGTGGATTAGAAATGTTATGGCAAACTTATAATATGAAGATATTAATGTAACAAGATTTTAATGGAGAAGGGTAATTTGGTATTTGCCTTGTTGACTTTTCAAATTAAACTTAAGTCATTAATAACATTTTTTTGTTATTATTACTGACTAATTGAAAATTACCTATAAATTTTTTTAGTTGTTAATTTTCAATTAATGTTATAAATCAACCTAATGCTAAACAAATATAATTTTATTCAAATACTATAATATCTTCAATCATATTTTTATGAATGTGTTAAGTATTATATATTAAATACGCAGAAATATGTATTACATACACAAAATAGTGTTGGTGGAATCATTAAAGCGTGTGTGAAAATTTTACAATTGTAGGCCATTAACATGATTTGTTACTTATTATATGTAGTTTAATGTGAAAATAAAAAAATAATTTATTTTATATTGTGTAGGGTTTCTATATGTACTTTGTGGGTGGTATCATGAATGTGTAGGTGAAAATTTTACAAGTGTATGTTAATATCATTATCCATTATTTCTTATATGTATTTTAATATAATAAAATGTTTATTTTTTACTATGTAGGTTAATATATGCATTGTTTACGTGGTATTTTGAATTGTGTATCTCTAATTTTTATCGTGTGTAGGTTCGCATATGTAATGTGTATTTGGTACTTCGAATTGTGTAAGTATAATTTTTCTTGTGTGTAGTTTCATTTATTGTGTGTAGGTTCATATATGTATCATGTAGGTAGTATTTCGAATGATGTATGTGTAATTTTATCGTGTGTAGATTCATTTGTGTAATGTGCAGGTTCGTATATGTACTATGTAGGTGGTATTTGATATTGTGTATATGCGATTTTATTCATGTGTACATTCACTTATATATTGTATAAATTTATGGTGCTATTGAATTTTAACAACCATTATTTGGATATAGTTATGAAATTCAAATTACAAGAATAAAAATTTAATATGGATAAATAAAAAAAAATGAATTTGATTAACAAAAAGAATTCAATATAGGTTGATTTTACTATATATTAAAAAATATGAAAACAAATTAATTGTAACTTCTCCATACATTATGACCTACCAAATATGAAAAATCACATCTTTGACTACCCTTTTTCATTAAATAAATGATAAAATGAAAAAAAAATATGATTAGTTGGATTCATTTCTCGCACTTCTCGCAATAAAAATACTTCTGAAATGAACCCAATCCTATATATATATATATATATATATATATGCTTACTAGTGTATGCATGTGCACAATCAAATCATGTATGCACACCATTTTGCCATTTTACAATTCGTTGACTGACAACTTTGTGGCTTTAATTTAATCATTTCATTCATCTCTTAATTAAATTGCAACTCTAATTATTCACCAAGTAACATAAATACAATCCTTTATGATGATTAGAAATCACAAAGCCATAAGCCTACTTTATTAACAAATATTTCACAAACACGGTATATCCAATAAATATGCATACGTCAATATTTTAGTGCACACCCTAGCATAAAAAACAATATCCAACAAACCATATGCACATGTGGTAGCGCGCTCGCATTGATAACTCATTACACACCACACCAAAGACTACAAACCAATACCAAGGGATGTTTTACGTGAACCTGCTGCAACACACCGGCACTCCTGCTAGTATTATAATGTGAGTTAAAAATATAATAATTTAATTATTATTACAAGTTACATATAGTTTGAAAAACAATAAACTCTAGATTAATATTATATATACATTTATATATAAAATGAGAACTTGTCTTGGTGACCGTTATTTGGACTAGGAAAATTTTATTTATATGAATAGGTTATATTAGATTAACCTGGAAACTATATGTTGATTTTATAATTATGAAAATATATATATATATATATATATATATATATATATAGACAAACACACATAAACATTCATACATATCCAAAAAAGTTTAAATTGAATAAAATGAAAATAGAAAATTGGATTTTAATAATCCAAACTATTGAATATTGGCCAATATTAATCCCAACTAATAATCTAACTAGTAATAATCCCAGTTTTTAGTTTTACTACCAATAGCAATCCCAAACTAACAGAACTCTAACTTCGTTTATTTTTTATGACGTGGCGTATGACGTGGCAATCATTTGAAATCTTTCCGCTTATTAGAATATAATTTTTTATGAAATTATTGAATTGCCCTTTTCATCAAATAAATAAAACTAGATTTAAAATATATTTATGACAATGGGGCCCACCGTCCGCTCTCTCACACACACCCCATCCCTCTCGTAACCACCAACCCTCCATTGAATCCGGTCACCATCACCACCATTAGCAACCGCCACCACCGCCGTCGTGACCCACCTAATTTATACTTCTTTTGACAGCACTTACGCTCCCCAACTTATTTTGGCCATGGTGAATAATATTATCATTTGTTTCTTGTTTAGTTTCTTCATCTTCTTCGTCGGACGATTTGTACGGACTCCGATGCTCCCATTTAGAAATAGTAAATCAGTATATGATGTAATTGAGGATGTGAAATTTAACATTACAGTACGGGAATTATGAGAGTGGGGGATTGAATTGAGTACATTGCTAATGGTTGGTTATGACGGCGGCGGTGGCGGTTGCTAATGGTGGTGATGGTGACCGGATTCAATGGAAGGTTGGTGGTTACGAGAGGGATGGGGTGTTTGTCAAAGATAGTGGACGGTGGGCCCCATTGTCATAAATATATATTTTAAATCTAGTTTTATTTATTTAATGAAAAGGGCAATATAGTAATTTCATGTAAAATTATATCCTAAGATGTCAAATGATTGCCACGCCATAAAAAATAAACGAAGTTAGTATTCTGTTAGTTTGGGATTGTCATTGGTAGTAAAACTAAAAGTTGCAATTATTACTAGTTAGATTGTTAGTTAGGATTAATATTGGGCAATACTCAATAGTTTGGATAATTAAAATCCAATTTTTCAATGAAAATTTATTTTAAAAGCTTGTGTTGTCTGGTTCGTTTAAACGATTAAAATAATATTAGTTTTATTCTATATGAAGTTTAAAATATAATAATAATACTAAAAATAAAGATAATGATAAAATGTTGAAAACCAGGCCAGGGGACTCGAACCCGCACCCCAGGCTGGTTCACAGTGTTTAATGAAGATGCACCATCCAACTTGGCTGGTGACTAATCCGAGTAGAGGTGGGCAAATAAACCGGTTAACTGAACCAACCCGAAAAATGAACCGAAACTAAATCAGTTTGAAACCGATTATGTAGAAACCGGTTTAGAACCGATTGAAACCGTAGGTAAGGAACTGAATTGTAATTTTCTCCATCAAAACCGGATCCAAAAGGGTTAACCGAACCATAACCGGCCATATCTGTTCAAAACCCGAACCGAAACCGATCAATACATGAACCGAAACATCAAAACCGATCGTAACATGGTAAGAAACCGGTTTCAACCCGAATTCAAACCAATCGTAAACTGGTTTAGACTTTTGTTGACCAAACTGAACCGGTTTTAACCCAAATCAGTGTTGAGTTTTTAACCGGTTTGTGCACCTCTAACCTGAGTAGATAATGAAAATGCACATATTTATACACGACATCCAAGCATCCCAATTCTTTATTTACCCTAAACCAAACTCTTTTAAAATTGAAGACTGATTGCCCTCTATAAATTGTAATTAATAGAGGGTTTTGATTAATTGAATAAAACCAATCAAATCCATATAATAATCACTGGTAACAAGCTTGGATTGCAGGAGACTAGGAATGGCAACGGGGCGGGTTTGGGGCGGGTTTTGCTTAACCCGAACCCGAACCCGAAACCAAAAACCATCCCCGTACCCGCCCCATTACCCGTCGGGTTTAATTCGGGGATTCCCCGTTTGGTTTTTTGTACCCCCCCGACCCGCCCCGTCCCCGAACCCGAAAACCCGAAACCGATCCGACCCGACCCGAAATTGACTATTCTGGGTAATTCATAAATCATAATTTCATATCAACTGAGTTAAATCAGATACTTATAAACGAATTCCTTCTCAGATCTCAACAACTTAAACCCTAAATCCATTAAAACACTCCAAACTGAATCGGTAAACTTAATTAAGATGAGGAAGCATGAATAAACCCTAACCTTGGAGTAGAAGAGGAGAAGTAATTATGCGATGACGATCCCGCACTGTTGATATCATTATTATTATTATTATTATTATTATTATTATTATTTATGGGTGATGGAGCGGCGGATGACGAAGGAGATGCAGTGAATCCAACCTTCTCCTTGAAGTCCTTAAGCAATGATACCCATTTCATTGTATTATTATTATTATTAACCTCTCATCCAACCACCGCCGTAAAATCAGATCCGTCAACTGATTTTCAATAGGAAGTCAGCTGCTGATAAGACGGAGTCAACGAGTTAGGGTTTCGATTTGAACAAAGAAGAAGAAGAAGAATGCTGGTGGAGGTTTTTAATATATATATATATATATATATATATATATATTATTTATATTTATATTTATATATTATATCGGGGCGGGTCGGGGCGGGGGTACCCGAACCCGAACCCGAACCCGAACCCGAAACAATCCCCGAAACAATCTCCGAAACCCGACCCGAAACCGAAAAAACAAAACCCGACCCGACCCGAAATAAGCCGGTTTTCGGGTTTCCCCGTCGGATTCGGGGATTTTTGCCATCCCTAGAAGCACTTTTGATTCTTGTTCTTGAAGCCAAAATCCTAACTCCCCAATCTCCTGCCAGGAGATTGGGGAGTTAGGATTTTGGCTTCAAGAACAAGAATCAAAAGTGCTTCTAGGCTGCTTCAAAGTTACAATTAAGATAGGGTTTGCTTCGAGATTATGTAGAGATGGTGATTGACAATTTAGTTGAATCATGAGTGAGTATTTACAGTGTTTCTTAATCAAATGAGATGCGGTTCGTAATAGCGAGTAATCCATATCAATTAGCTAGTTATTTAACAAGATTAGGCTGTAATTGAACGTGTGATTGATCAAGTGACATGTAGAGGAGATTAATTCAGTGAATTCTGTCTTGATTGAAGATCTGGAATCAAATGGGAAAGGGGGGGGGGGTATACCGTCAGTGGAAGGAGGGAAGGAAGAAAGGAAAAAAAAATATTTTAAAAATTTCCATCTATTCCTTGGTGTTTGAGTGCTTGATCAAGATGAGTAAAAATTAAAAATAGGGATGTAAATTGCACTTGTTGGATAGTTAATTAACGAATACTTAATTTTCATAATGAGGTGAACGTAAATAAAACATACTAGGTTAAAATGATTAATACTCGTCATTTGTTTAATAATGAACATAACAATAATAATAATAACAAGAATAATAATATAAAATAAAAATTTTAACAGGTCGGGTTTTCGGTCCAAAAATTGAAGAACGTTACAGCTGATGCATGAAATAGATGTTGACAATGGTGGGTGGTAATCAGAAGTTAACCAGTGATGGAGATATAGACCAGCGATGGAGAATATGTAAAGGAGAGAAATTAAATTAAGGTTTGATGATGAAAGAGTTTCACAAATAAATGAGATGTTATGACCCGTATAAGGGCTATCTATGTTTGGTGAGACCCATGACCAACGAAAATTATTGTTTGATGATTAAGAGGTTATTTCAAAATTATATTAGATTTTATAACCCGTTTAAGGGCTATCCCGGTTTAGTGAGACCCATAACCCGTGAAAATTATTGTTTGACTATGAAAGTGTTTTATAAATAAATGAGATGTTATAACCCATTTAACGACTATTATGGTTTGGTAAGACCCATACCCGTGAATTTGGATCAAACACATGAGAAGCCTCAAATCATAAATCAATCAATTTGGTGGCTTGAGAGAGGGTGGGGAGCAACCAGAGAATGACACGTAGGATGTTTTGGTAGACATTTATATTGATAGATAGATAGATAGATTACTAATATATACAATTGAGAGTTTTGGTGTCGCAGGACCCTCATTGGTCCATTTGGCGGCACCTTATTTGGTTAAGCCATTTTGTTTTTTTGGTTTCGGTCCATAACAAACGTAACGAAAATCGATCGAGCATCAATTTTGTGTTTTTTTTGTTTTGTTTTGTTTTGTTCTGTTCTGTTTTAGTTCCGATACCATAACAAACGTGACATGAGCCGACCAAATTTGTGTAGAGACTTGTCGCCTCAACTCCCGGGATCAACAACGGCTGGGTTTTACCAAACACTCAAGTTTTACCGACCAACACCACCTCATTGATCAACCTCAATTTGGTAAGTTTTTTGTTTTATTTTTGGTAATATTTCAAGTAGCGTAACTGAAACCGACCAAATTCGTGTCGATTATCGCCTCAACGATTAAGATAAACAACTCTTGGGGGTTTAACTATCGCTTGGGTTTTGCCGATCTTTCCTACACAACTTGTCAAGTAAACACTAGTTGACAATAAAATAAATGGTTACACTTACTTTTAAGCTTTAAATGATAAGTTCCACTTATTTGTGGAGGTGTCTCTAAGACCATCCTGCCAACTACCAAAAGGTTTGTTTTTCAACTACAAAAGTTTAGATTCTATCCGTATAAATTATAACTCCTTTGTTTGTTTGCCCCTTAGTATTAGAGCATTCTCATTTAATCAATCAAATTTTATACTTATGAAAAATCTTGATCACTTTCTGGTACTGAATAGCAGACACATGATGTTTATCACTTGAAACTTGTAGCTTGCACTTATGTAGTGTCTCTATGTCCTTCTCTGAGCAGTTTCCCACCCACATGGGATCCATCACATCTATCACATCCCATGCTCCATCTCTGTTTAACACAATCTGAGCCTCACCCCTATTTTCATCAAAATACCACTAACGAAAATAAACATGAAAGTATTGCTCCATAGGGTACATAGGAATTACTTTAAGAGTTTCAGGCTGCTTGTATCTCCAAGTCTTCACAAACTCATCAGTTTCAGGATCTTTCTTGACTTCACATACATGGAGATACGGTGTTTGAGTAGTCCAGCTTCTAAATCTGCATTTTGCTTGACGTTTTAAAAACTCCCAAATCTCCTTCATCGGCCCATGTTTAGGACAATATATACTCCTTTTCAACTATGTCCACGACGTCTATCCATGGTAGAGATTTCAATTCACATAAACTTTCAAAGTATTGTACTCCATACGTTCTTCGAACAACAATCTTTCTGATCTTCTTCAAGTATGCTATACTCACAACCTTGCCCAGTTTAACTTCTTTTTCTTTCTTATAGTACTTGACTGGATTCAAGTATATGTGTTTTGGTTCAATCTTTCTCCTTTCAAACCAATCATCCTGCTCTTGACTGTTCACTTCAGTTTCTTCAGTTGATTTGTCTTTGTTAGAGGGTAACAGGATTCCCTTGACTATCAAATTCCTGACTTATCATTTCAATTTCCTCGTCAAACTCTGGAAATACATGATCAGCAGCATTTACATATGTCACTGGTTCCTTTTCCAACTCCTCTTCTTCAATATGTTCATTCATCAGAACATTGTCATCCACTGAACTCAAATCTTTCTCAAAATCAAACACAAACTCGTTTTCAGTTATGTTTAGCATCTTGGCAAGATCAGCTTTTGTATTTTCAATTTCTCCTTCGTCTAATTCTTCACTAGTAGAAGAAAATCTCATAGGAGGCTTATAAGCTATCAGATCAATATCAAGTACTTCAAGCTCATCAATATTGTACTAGATCCAATCAACACACCCAAACCACCACCTGTATGATGTTGTTCCTGAGCAGGTTCACTTTCAATCACTTGTTCTTTAACATGTTCGACACTCACACTTGTACTAGATCTAATCAACACACCGAAACCACCAACAGTACTAGGATCATCCTGATCATCATCATCATCATTATCATCACGAGACGGAGAATCTCCATAATCTAACAGTTCTTCATCTTCTTCCTTATCCTCTGGCTCATTTGTTATATCATTCTCTGCTACAACTGGTTCAACCTACACAATCACTGTCTTAATACACTGTTTATCAACTGGTTCAACAATCTGTTCCACCACTTGCTCAACCACTTGTTCTGGTTCATCAATATGCACAAATCCTTATGATGATCCAACAACTTCTGGAATTTCAACATGTATAGTTGGCTCATCAACTTTCCCTTTGCCCTTGGCCTCAACACGATCATGCTCATATTGAATTTTAAAGTCAATCTCATCAGTAAGTGCTTCCCCACCATAAACTTTAGTGAACACTTTATCTTCTGACTTCCCAATTCCTTCAACAAGATTAATTCCCAATTTGTCTTCCAACAAGGCAAAGTATCTCATGTGTAAATGTAATAAATTTGCTTGTTGCCTTCTCCTCAATTCACCATCTTCAATGATATTTCTTTAGTCAGCATTCTCTTTCCTCAGTCTCTCGTTCTCAATCACCAGACTATCAATTCTAATTCCTTGTTTAGTAACAATAGCCTTTAGTGAATCATGGTCTCTGAAACTAGGAAAATCTCAAAAAAAAACTTGCATTTAGTGAAGGTAAACTGAAATCTGGAACCTTTACAGCTGCTTTAGGTGAAACAGGAGGTACTTGAACTTGTGGAGATGGTTCAACAACAGTAGTCTTTAACACATTATCGTCTCTGCCCAGATCAACAACAGGTTCTTCAACAATAAACTCGGGGTTTATCGGTGTTACAACAACTTTAGGTTCATCAATATCAGGCTCATCAATGAGTTTTAACTTTGGTGATGCTGCCCTCTATGACTTCTTCTTAATTCGAACCACCTTCGGTTTCACCGGCTTCTCCACTACTTCTTAGGAACATAAGATTCGTCCTGTTCATCTGTAGACTTTCATTTCTTGGAACTCTCAGCTCTTTTCTCAAACATAGCCCTTGGATTGGCTAATATCATTCTCCTGCCTTCAGAATCTGACTCTGTTTACTCAGGATCCTTCTCAGATGTAGCTGAATAAATTTCTTTTTGTGTGACTGGTGTAATAACTTCTTTCTTGATAATCTTCTACTTTTTCTTCTTAGGTGTAACAGATTCACCTTCTGAATCAGACTCAATCTTGATAAAACGTTTACCTTTGGGTTTAAACTCCAAAATTAATCTTTACTCTTTTGCCCTGTCAGAATCACTACCATCGTTCCTCCACTTATTATCCGATGGAGCCGCATAATCAGGATTCTTGAGATGTCCAAATAATCCTCTGAACTTAGGAATATCAGCTTCTTTCACATGTTTATACGAAGCTAATTCGACCAGATTATTACCCGTGACGTGATCTAGAAAGATATTTGGCCCCTCCTTCTTGACATTTGGAAATACGTCCTCAAAAAACATCTATATAAATATCAAGTATTGCAACCACTGATCGTCTCCGAAATTCATCTTTATGTTGCCAAGAATCATTTGAGAGAAATTGTACTTTAAATTCAAGCGCAAAGTAGCCATCGTGTTCATCTAGTAATCTAGAATCTCTGTAGCCCATTCTAAGCAAACAACCTTTCACCATTCTTTTATCAAGATCAACAGGATCTGATGTTAGATCACCGAACTCCAAGACTTTCCTAATTAGGGCTTCATCCACCACAATATCCTTATCATGAACTTTCGAATAAATATCCTTCCCAGACACCCTGGCATTTTTCCAAAAATCAGACACTATGTTCTCGTATGGATCCAAAGAATGTGTGATGGCTTTATAGATCCTAGATCTTCTCATAAATGGTATGATCATTTTAAACTTTGCTGCTTTAGGATCTTCATTCAAATAGGACAGATGTTATGCTTCGGATCAGTAATTTTCCCATTCTTACCCATCTGAAAACACAAAACAGATACACATGTTGACATTGAATTCAATCAACGGATAAATTCTATTCAGCGGATAAGTTCCAATCAACGTATATGTATATGTCTACGTATAAGTCAAATCCAACGGATAAGTCTAAATCAACGTATATGCATTCTAACGGATATGTCTAACTACGTATATGTCTTTTTAAACGTATATGTCAATACAACGTATATGTCTCTTAAGCGTATAAGTCCTCTTAACGTATAAGTATGATTAACGTATATGTCTAAACAATGCATAAGTACATCAAGGTATATGTTTGGTTATTGACTTTGGTCAACACATAACTTATGCTCCGTATATGTTTAAACATATACGGCGTATATGTCTATGTTTTGACCAAAATCAAAATATCAAATCTACAAAACATATAGACTCAACACCTATCATACCAGCATCGTTTATGTCTATGTATTACTATTTTAAGCTCAATTTTACAAACTATAAACAATTAAGTAGTCAAAAACCCAGACAATACGAACGGATATGTCATGTATTTCAGATCTAACAAAATTAACTTATTATAATCCAATTAAGTGTTATCACAACACTCGTAACTTTAATCGGGTTGTTATACGATTATGATTTAGATAAAAAACTGTATTATTCTTGTCAATTTTGACTTATACGTGAACCCGGTTACTTTTCATCATCAGATCTGTAAACATCATCTCACCTTTCTAATTTAAGTTGGTGTGTAGATCCCTAAAACAAATATCTCAAAGAAAAATAATGTCACAAACACACTTCTTTGAAAAATTTTAGGACAGAGAGAATTGAAAGGTCAGGCGCATAAGTAATGACTTATGCGCCATATGTCTTCTATATATACTACTCAACATATGCGCCGTATAAGTAATGGAACTTATACGGCACACAACTTATGTGGCGTATAAGTTCCAATACTTATACGTTGCATATGTGTATCCTGGAAAGATCTAATCTCATGTCAAATACACACCAATTTAACGTCATAGATAAAAATTAATGTTCTTGTAAATTAGAAGAATAACTTAATTAAGCTCAGTTTGAACAATTACAATTTTAACAAGTCCTAATTAATGAACTTGAGTAAAATAGCTAAACATTTTGATCATAACAAGATTTGTTGTCCAATGAAAAACCTAGAGAGATAGTTCACCCGCCCATCAAGAGTCTAAAAACTAAATCAGAAAGAAAATCTTTTTGGTTTTTCAATAGAAGTATGAAAATCAATAAATGAAACTTGATATCAATATAAAATTCACATATTTTTGTGAGTTTGAGTAGGGAATCATATTGACCAAATTGACCTTCCATCACAGTTTTATTTTCAACGCTTATTATGATTGGTGTTAAGTCAGTCATTGGTATTGTTGTCCACCTAAACCTTCCAAACAAATGATTCAGGAATTTCTGTGATACTTTTAAGTTGTTTTAATTAAGCACAAATCTTATGTGAACCCCACTCATCAGACATAATTTGTATATCTTTATACAATAAGTTTATCACATGTATACTTTTTCACTTTTTACTCAAAATCGATTAGCTGTGACTCATGCAAAAACTAACAAAACAGAACAACTTAGAGCCTTAAAATTTTCCCTTAAGATCGGTATTACTACACGCAGATAAGGTTCCATTTTAACAAAAATAAAAAGATAAAATAAGTTGAAGTTGTATAAGGATTTAACAATCAGGTTGAATAATACTGTATTATCACGCTGAGAAAGTCCAAAGGTTTATACGAAACACCAAGAAAATAAAGCAGAATTTCCAAATCTTAACCTTCAGATCGGATAATGTGACATCCGTGACTAAACCGGTTACAACTCAATATCTACAAACCGAATAAGCGATTAACCGCTTATTGCGTATCGAACGAACGATTAAACAAACGGTCTGGTTATGACCCAGATATCCCGAGGGGCCATCTATAAGAAATATACGATTAATATAAGCTAATATATTAGTAATATGGCCTTAGTTCGATAGCAAACAAGTTAAACAAAAACATGCTCGTTTAACTACCCACTATAGAATTAAACGCGAAAGATAGTTACAAACCAAGTATTGTATCATCCGTTAAGCCGAAAAAGACTTACCAAACATTTATTTGAAATGTTTTAAGCGATCCCTGAAAATATTTTCGATTTTTACAAACATTTAGTATGTTTTTATAAATTTATAAAAAAATAGCCGAAAAACACTCGTTTTCGCGCTGTTGGTCGTACCCGATATACTTTTCGCACCAAAAACCGAACCCAAAATAAATTTGGACTCGAGATTTAACATCCGGGCACGCAAAAAGAGGTAGTGGACCAGAAAATTGGGCCCAAGAGGGCCCAAATACTTCTCGGCCGCAAAACAAAGGGATTACCCCCATTTAAAATATCTTGATGTATATATATTAGTAAACAAGATTTTTTGGCACAACTATCATCATTTTCCTGGCCTTCTACTTCTGGAGACTCCTCATAAGTTCAAACGTAAAGGTAAATTAACTAGTTTAATCCATTTTTTGCTTGTTTAATTATAAAAAAGGTTAATTACCAAAAATCATTCCTAACCATGTAAAAATCCTAAAAAAGGTTCAAAAAAATGTTTTGATCATACACATGGTTAGGAATCTGGTTTGATAGTTTTTTTGGCCATAAACACGGATTAGAGGGTTTAAACAGCGTTTTTACGGTTCAAAAGTTCGGTTTTATACCTTAACCGAAACCCTAAGTTAAGGGGCTGTTTTGTTGATGAAACTTGCTTGGTTGTGATATAGGACCTGTATCTAGCTTTTATAGAAGCACAAGGACCCGAAAAAGCTTGATTAGAAGGACGAAAACAAACCAAAACCACTAAGGTAATACCGAATCACTCGATTACAGGCTGTTTAGGATTCGATTGTTGATGTACATATTGTTAGGTCTTGAAATTTTTCAGAGACCATATTATTGAGTCCCTGTTCAAATTTGGTAATATTTCAACCATCCGAGAATATTTTGCGAATTTATTACCGAATTGGGACTTTTATTTGGGAAAAATAGTTAAAATGCTTGAAATATTATGAAAATTTTGAGGAACTCAGATTTGGTATATTTTGATCATATGTGAAATTTGGAAGCATTTGGAGAAGCCTAAGAAGGTTCTGTTCATTTACGTTTATTTGAATTTTCATTGTCGTTTTTGGCTCAGAAATGATATTTGGAAAGATTGTTAGAGTTTGGGATTTTTCCAGCTTGTTTTGGAACATATTCTGATCACTCTTAATTTTTGGTGGAATTTTTGGAGATCGTTTGGTATAAACGGACGATTTTCGGGCTAAATATAGCAGATAAAATGAATTTTTATAAATTAAAAAATAAGTATATAATTAAAAAAATATTTTTATAAAAATCTAAATATTTTAATTGGTAAGTGGCTAAATTTTCATAGTTTAATAATTAACAGTTAATTAATTATGCTAAATTGAAAATTAAACAAATTCAATTCTGATAAAAACCGGCAAGTTCGTGATTAACGAACCTACAAGAATTTCAAAACACTAAGAGTGATCAAAAAATCATATTTTTGGATTAATTAATTAAAAACGAACCTTTTTATGAGAAATCTGGACAATCTGGATAGATTGTGCGCGTTTCTCCTCAAATCAAACTGAATAAACGGAAACGGGCCCCATAGCGTCTCCGGAACCCCAATATGTGATCTTTCTTTATAACTTAATCATTTTATCAACCAACACATTTACCCAAACTTACTTCCCCATGACTGTTTTCTCAACGCATAAACTGAGCTAAGTTCAGTTTTCTCAATGCATAAACGAACATCACAATCTAAGTCTACTAACACTTTCTGGATATAACAGCTACATCCAGACTAGCTATACAGCCCAGTCTAGTATAATGATTATATTAATATTATTATAATATTCATTATAGGGCCTAGTGATACAAGTCAATCAAAATGCGAGCCGACGCTGTATTGAATCCCGATTAAACCGTGAGTTTCATGACCCCACTTTTAAATTGCTTTTACAAACTTTTGGGGTGAAAAATATGTTGATACACATCTATATATACTCTGAACTATTTGATGATGGGAATTATCTAAGTGCTAACACACAAAAGTCCCCACGAACACAGTGATTACCTTCGAGCCGGTGGCTTGTGAATAGTACTATTGGTTTTACAAACCCAGGCGGGGCCAGCACGGTTTGCAGAGACATTATCCCATTTGCACATGACCATAATTATACAAACACGCTACGTAGTGTTAGACATAGCTACTCGGGGCATGTTGTGGGCGGATAGGGGGCCACAGTGGTTGATTGAGCGTGGGAAATGGATGCACGCAGCACAAACAGTCAAGGCTTCACTGTAGCTTAGCATAACTACATCATAAATATACAAACAAACGTACTTGTGAACGTACATACATACATACTTGCGTATTTACAAACTGTGATTGTTGTACGCACAATTGATTTCTTGAAACTCGTGAAACTCACCAACTATTTATAGTTGACCCGTTTTAACATGTTTTTTAGGTATACTAGACTTGGATTAGAAAGTCAATGTGCTACGTGTTTGACTTGCGATCAATGCTGGGTGAATTGATGTAAGTGTGCTAGTAAGAAGTAAAGCCGCTGAACTGGCTGGATTTAGTTCGTATCATCTAGTTGTAAACAAAGTTAGATCGATTTAAAATATTGTAAACTAGTTTGTATTGTTCTTTATAAACAATGTGGTTGATACCAGAGGTGTCTGTTACATTCTGTTTTACGCTTCCGCAAATCGCTTAACGGGGTGTGACAGATAATCTTATCGTGCAGCAGAAGATCCAAGATTTAAATAAAAATAAAGAAAAAATAAAATTGAATTTCTTTGCAAAATAAAAAGAAAAATAAGCTGAATTTTGCAAAATGGAAGCACACACACACAGTAATCTTTAAAATTTTTCTTTGCTTAAAACAAATGTTAATCAAGCATCAAGATGTTTCCCACTAGATTTGGCTGTATTTAGGTTTATATCTCATAATTTTCCTTACTTGTTTGTTTTAAAGGCCTACCAATGCACTAATACAGTTAAGCACATAGCTTTTTTTTGCCTACTTTTTAACGGATATGGGACCAGATGATCAATGTACTATCATCTTCCCTCTATGCTTCAAAAACTCATTTTTTGAGGAGCAATATTTTAAATGTTTTTAACATTTTCAAATTCATATTGTTTTTGTTTTGTGAGATCATATTACGAATCTAGACCTTACGATTCCCACGATGATCTCATTGATTATCCATTCGATTAGATTGGTATTACTTTAGTGTGTATTGTGTGTTTTGGGAGGACAAATGGACAGAGTGATGAGAGAGAATCAAGGATAAATCATAACTGTTAAAGATAAATAGATTACAGGGGTATTTATAGGGAGATGACACTATTCGTTAACTTTAACTTAACGAATAGGTCATTCGTTACAAAACCTTAACGAATAATTATGCTTATTCGTTAATACTTTTAAATGATAGCGAATGACCCTCATTCGTTATCTCATTTGTTAAACAGGGTTAACGAATGAGCTTACAATTAGACGAATGTGTTACATTCGTTACGGGGTAACGAATGTAACTTACAATAGAGCAATGGCCTTTTAACCATATTTACATAATAACCCCTATACATTAATCTATTACATTAATAACCCTGATAAAGATCGAGACGTACAAAACATGCATTAACAAACTCCCCTCGTCTGGAGTTCTTTATCTCTTATCTCAGGAACATCATGGTCTTCCGGTCAACACAACCGTGAATCTTGTATGCATAACAGACTCTAACAACCTTCTGAAACTACATAGCAAGCTCGTAGTCACTTACGTTAGCAAATCTGATCTGACTAGTAAATAGCGCATCGTTGTCAGACTCAGATAAGTTAACCAGCCACATTGGGTCAATCACGCGTATCGTCTTCGTGTTAGATCCGTGACCATATACAATAACCGCTTCACCTGTATGATTGTCATAGTACCAATAATTAAACGAGGTGAAGAGACTCTGAGGAAATGTCTTCCTAGGAACCCTCTTCATTGTCATTGGTGGCTTTACCTGTAAAATTAACTTTCTCCAGCCTGTTCGAGTATCAATCTCATCAATATACTTATGAGTAGGCACCTGTGGCTTGAATAACTTGAAACCAAAACGGGTTTCATGTAATAACTGCTTATAGAACCAACTAGCCCACTTATCGTCCCCACGATTCACGAATGGTGGATTAGCTAGTGTTCTCACATCCCATCTGGGCATAGATAAGATATCGTGTGGGCCTTTGAAATAATAAATACCATGCTCCCACTTCACGATATATACCTTAAGATCTGAATCATACTGCCATGCCACTAAATCACCTCTCACATCTTTAGCTGGCTTGTACTTCTTCATTTGGTATGCCGATGCTCGAGCCTTTTCAACTTTGACTTCTTCTCGTTCGTGATAACGAAAAGTCTCGATCATCTTGTTCATCTTTGCAACATTATGTTCAAACATACCATTCAAAGCACGTTTATGCTTCTTATCAGTAACAGAGGCATGACTTGTTTCAGCAGCTTTAAATTTATCTTTTTCTTCCTGCAAATGACGTTCTGCTGCATCAAAATGCTCAGTAGTGAAAAGTGGAATACCTGAGTCGTTGGTATTGTTGTCAGTATAGAACTCAGGGTACTCCTCAGCAGTAACGTCTTCAACTTCTACTTCTTCAAAATCAAGCACATTCCCGTGAGGAATACCTGTATTCATACTTTCCTCAATCTCAATATCCACCTCCACACTCTTTCCCAACACATCTACCTCTTCCTCATTTAGATCCAGAAGCAAGGCAATTTGTTCTTTTGTTAATGAGTGATCAACAAATTCACCTTCTTCAATCTCATCTGCATTCACCACAATGTACACAACTCCATCCATTCCTACAAACAGAAGCATATTAGCCGGAATAACATCTATTGGCTTGGTTCTCAAGTAATCTTTGTATGGAACAATCTGTAGATTACTAGCTTCAGAACCACCACTAACACTCGCATCAGTCTTATTACCCGCCGACGGTGTGGAACTTCCGCCCGGTTGCTGATCTACCCCACCCCCTGCACCATGTTGATCATCTTCATCATTCTTTAATTTCTTCAATTCATCCGCTTTACAAGTCAACTGAAGAATGATCTCATCCTGTTTATCCAATCTCTCCCCCTGAGCAACAATTAGGGCTCGCAGTTCCCTGTTTTCATGTTGAGTGAACTGGATATGCCGCAACAAATTCCTTTGGACTAACTCACGAGCAGCTCTATCTGCTTGCATTTGAGTATGCTATAAAAGCAACATATTCATCATATAAAACCATTGAGCTCGGGGAGCCACAAGATAGAAATTCGGATGCACCGGTTGCATAGGACCCTGAGGACGACTGAATGACATAAATGAATGCTTAGGTCTTGGCAACATAGTTGTAGTAACAGGAGTAACAGGAATAGTTGGTTGTGATGTAGGCAACCGTGCCAATACAGTTTGTAGTACGTCTCCAAAATAAGGATGAGGCCTCACAGTAGTAGCCAAAGTCAAAGTTGGAGGCATTGGAGAAGTAGGCATCTGCACAGGTGTTGGAGAACGAGGAAAATCTGTAATAGGAGTAGGAGATCGTGGAATTTTCTGTTGAGCTTCATAAGTAATAGCAGAAATAACTGTAGCAGACACAACAGTAGATGAAACAAATGGTTGACTCGGTATCTCTATACCTGAACCCCTTCTAACACTTTGTTTCTTGGGTTTCTCCCCCTTTTCCTTCATCGGTTCTTTTCCTTTATGCTTACGCTTCTGTTTATAACTTAACTTGGCTTGTGGTCCAGAACCACTATCACCACCATTATCACCATTCCCACCACCACCACCTTCACGTTCAGAGTCGGAATTATCGTGAATCCAACGATCATTAGGTGGTACAATATAATCAATATTCACCAAGTGACCAATCAAATGCTTGAACTTTGGTCTATCTGCAAGACTCTGACCTCGATACGATCTCAAACGTCTCATGGTCTCCTCATCCATAGGTTTTAACTTCATCACATCATTATGATCTTTAATCAGTTCAGGTTGAAGATCATTGATTATCATCTGGAGGAATCTTAGATACATTAAAAACTTATGGCGGCTCGTCAAGTTCTCCTTCAAGTGATAATAAAACATTTCAGAGAAGTTAAATGGTTTATTTAACACCAAGGCAACAAAAGCAGATTGCAACATAGCTCGAAACTCGTCAAATCCACCTTTTCGTCCACCAAGACAGTGTATTAATACACGTAACAAGTACTTGTATCGTTCACATAAATTAGCCTTGTTGTACATGGACCTCCCCAGATCACCATTATACTTTACACGGCTGAATAACCCCCTGATAAAATCTTTATCGAACTCTCATGGATCGTCGATTGAATCAATAAAGCCCAACGAATCTTGAATAACATAACATCGATCACAACTTGCTTGTCTTGAATAACAGCCTTGATCTGATTCTCTACTTCATTTAATCGAGCTGTATCCCAGAATGCCCGTATAATCTTTTGATATACCACAGTGCGAGTAGATATGGCGTTGTAAATTCTTGATCGAATCAAGAAACTGATCATCCTGCCAAAAATCGGTGTATCTTCAAATTATGGCTTGAGATAGGCATAGATATTATGACTTTCACTCCAAGACAAGAGTACTGGTACATGTGCAGGTTCAGCTTCAGCAGGGTTAATCATCGGATTTTGCTCTGGAGCAGGATTTTGAACGTTTTCGTCGGCCATGTCAATTCCTGTGGAAATCACTGATGAGATTCAATTGGTCTAATGAACACATATTAGATCTCAAGAAAAATTTGCAAGAGTTTGGTTAGGGTGATGGTGAAATAGGAAATGGCGAATGAAAAGTCATTCGTCTGTCATTGGGATTATAAACCCAATAATTTCATACAACCCGAGGACATTCGTTCAAAATTTGAACTAACGAATGGCCTCATTCGTTAAATTATAATCCAGATTCGTTAAAATTTTAAACGAAAGGTTCTCTCATTCGTTAAACTTTAACGATTATATGCTATTCGTTAATGTTTCTAACGAATGAGATGGTCATTCGTTAATATATTAACAAATGATAAATTAAATTCATTCCATTCGTTAATGGTTACACGAATGTCTTCAATTCGTTATGCACAACGGAAGCGAATGTATTTAGAACGAATGAGAAACTCATTCGTTATGATTAAATAACGAATGGATTTACATTGGTTAAACCAATTAACGAATCACCAAGTTTTCCTTAGCAAATGAGATACAAATCTCTTAAGGAAATTAAATAATATTAAAACCAATTAGGGTTTCAAAAATAATTAAATAATTAAACAAACCTCATTAGGGTTTGATTTTATACATTAAAAATACCCGATCACCATTGATCGGTAATTCTTAATTTAAGTGGATTTTTGCGTTAAAAACACAACTGATACCAGTTCTAAATTACGTTAAGCACGATTAAGTTAAAACTTTTTGGGGATCAATTCTTTTCCTTTTTTTTTTGAATTATTCGCTAGCTTCGTAAATCGAAACTAATGTAGAATTGAAAAGGCAAGAAAAATCTTTGTGGATTTTCAAAAACGTATTCAATGAACAAATAACGAAAAACACTTAACGAATAAACTATTAAAATAGTACATATTTTTGTGAATTGAGCAGGGAATCATATTGACGAAAATATCACTAAGTAACACTTCAAGTTCGATGATTATTATACACGTAACCAACGATGATTGCAGATATAACTGTCCTCTTAAACTTTTCACAGACTTGTCGGAAACTTTACGATATGCTTTAATTTGGTTCAATTAGGCACAAAACCATATGTGGACCCCATCAATCAGATATAACATTTCTATTTCTTATACAGTGAACTTCACATATACGTTTTTTTTTATTTTCCAAATTTTGATTAACTGTGACTCATGCAAAAATAATAAAAGGAAAATAAAGCAGAATGTCAAAATTTTCCCTTAAGATCGGTATTACTACACGCCGATAAGGTTCCATTTCAACAAAATAAAAAGATAAAAATAAGTTGAAGTTGCATAAAATCTTAACTCTCAATTCGGATAATCCCGTATTATCGCGCGGAGAAAGTCCAAGATTTCATACGAAACACCAAGAAAATAAAGCAGAATACCCAAATACTAACCCTCAGGTCGGATAATCTTGTCGCGCAGGAGAGGATCCAATATTTGAATAAAAACAAAGAAAAAAATAAAGTTGAATTTCTTCGCAAAATAAAACAAAACCAAAGCATAATTTTCTTCAAAAATGAAAACATACACATACAGTAATCATTTTGACTTTTGACTTTTCTTTAAATCAGATATAGTATCAATCTTTCAAGATGTAATTCTACTAGGTTCGGCATTCATTATCTTTATATCTTCTCAGTTCCTATATAGTCTGTCAAGCCTATCTTTGCATATCATATTGCTGGCCTTACGGTAATTTTTAATCTAGTTTATCCATGTACTAGATCAAACCTGTCAATGTACTATCATTTTCCCTTTTTGCTTCAAATCTCATTTTGAGGAGCATTTGTCAATGTTTTTGAAATTTTTCAATATTTGAATGTTTATGGAGTTTTTCAAATTTCTCTGTACAAACTAAAAACACAATATTTTTGGATTTTATATTTTTCTCCCCCTAAAAACAACAAAAATCGAAACAAAACAAGAAAGAAAATGATTTAACCAAGCTTTTGAATGTAAAGTTTTTAAACCATTTATACCCAGCAGATATTGAAAACGTGTTTTGTCAAATGCTTTGGTATAAAGATCAGCCTTTTGAAAATCCGTGTGAATTTTATCAATTGATATTAATTTCTTTTCAAAACAATCACGTATGAAGTGATAACAGATTTCAATATGTTTAGTTTTCGAATGGTGAATCGGATTTTTGGTGATTGAAATTGCAGCAGAATTATCAATATAAATGGGAGTAGTAAGAAACTTCAAACCGTAATCCCGCAAGTGTTGCTGGATCCAGAGAACTTGTGAGCAGCAACTCAAGGCCGCCACATACTCCGCTTCGGCTGTGGAAGTTAAGACCGTTGTCTGATTCTTACACTGCCAGGAAACAAGCCGGTTTCCTAAAAATTGACATCCCGCTTATGTAGACTTGAAGTTGATTTTGCATCCTCAATAGTCCGAATCAGTAAAACCGGTAAGATCGAACTTATCGTCTTTGGGGTACCATAACCCGATGTCTGGATTTCCCCTCAGATAATGTAAGATGCGATTTACTACCTCCAGGTGAGTCACTCTGTGACTCGATTGGTATCTAGCACACAAACAAACAGTAAACATAATATCAGGTCGCAATGCAGTCAAATACATGAGAGAACCAATCATAGCACGATATAGGGTTGGATCAACGATATCCTCCAATTCATCCGGTGATAAATTGTCACCCAAGGGAAGAGGTGTCGAAGGAATTTTGCTGTCTGATATCTTGAATCGGCTCAAGACATCGTTCACATATTTTGTCTGATGGATAAAAATCCCGGAATCAGACTGGTGAACTTGCAATCTTAATAAAAAGTTCATCTCTCCCATCGAGCTCATCTCGAATTTGGTTTGCATCGTCTTTTCAAAATCTTTACACAAGCTATCGTTCGTCGAACCAAAGATTATGTCGTCCACATAGATTTGGACGAGGAACAAATCATCACCCGCGTTCTTATAAAGTAATGTACAATCCACATTTCCTCTTGTGAATCCACTCTCTACCAAATGGTCAGCCAATGTGTTGTACCAGGCTCTCGGGGCCTGATGTAAACCATAAAGAGCCTTGTTTAACCGATAAACACGCTCGGGAAAATCTGGATCCTCGAAACCGGGAGGCTGCTTCACGTATACTTCTTCATGAATAGCTTCCTTTAAGAACGCCGATTTCACATCCACTTGATAAACCTTAAAATTCTTATAGGCTGCATAGGCAAGAATGATACGTATAGCCTCCAGTCGTGCCACCGGAGCATATACTTCAGTATAATCTATGCCTTCTTGTTGATTATATCCAAGTACGACCAATCGTGCCTTGTTTCTCACGATTACCCCGCGGTCGTCCTTGTTGCACTTAAAGACCCATTTAGTTGAAATCCCCATCTTTACGCGGTCGGGTTTATCTTTTAAGTCCCATACACCCAGTCGTATAAACTGTTGCAGCTCCTCCTGCATAGCTTCAACCCAAGATGGTTCCTTGAGTGCCATTGCGACACTAGTCGGTTTTATCTGTGATAGGAAGTAGGTGTATTGTGCGATACTAAGGATACCCGAAGAGTGCAAATCCGCATAAGCACAAACTACCGAATCCTCAGTAGGACATACATTACAATCAACTTGATCATCACATACATTAGCTAATTGGTGTCTTGTGCGAACCCCATCGTTCACATCACCTCGATCTGATTCTCTACTTCATTTAATCGAGCTGTATTCCAGAATGCCCGTATAATCTTTTGATATACCACAGTGCGAGTAGATATGGCGTTGTAAATTCTTGATCGAATCAAGAAACTGATCATCCCGCCAAAAATCGGTGTATCTTCAAATTATGGCTTGAGATAAGCACAGATATTATGACTTTCACTCCAAGACAAGAGTACTGGTACATGTGCAGGTTCAGCTTCAGCAGGGTTAATCATCGGATTTTGCTCTGGAGCAGGATTTTGAACGTTTTCGTCGGCCATGTCAATTCCTGTGGAAATCACTGATGAGATTCAATTGGTCTAATGAACACAGATTAGATCTCAAGAAAAATTTGCAAGAGTTTGGTTAGGGTGATGATGAAATAGGAAATGGCGAATGAAAAGTCATTCGTCTGTCATTGGGATTATAAACCCAATAATTTCATACAACCCGAGGACATTCGTTCAAAATTTGAATTAACGAATGGCCTCATTCGTTAAATTATAATCCAGATTCGTTAAAATTTTAAACGAAAGGGTCTCTCATTCGTTAAACTTTAACGATTATATGCTATTCGTTAATGTTTCTAACGAATGAGATGGTCATTCGGGAATATATTAACAAATGATAAATTAAATTCATTCCATTCGTTAATGGTTACACGAATGTCTTCAATTCGTTATGCACAACGGAAGCGAATGTATTTAGAACGAATGAGAAACTCATTCGTTATGATTAACTAACGAATGGATTTACATTGGTTAAACCATTTAACGAATCACCAAGTTTTCCTTAGCAAATGAGATACAAATCTCTTAAGGAAATTAAATAATATTAAAACCAATTAGGGTTTCAAAAATAATTAAATAATTAAACAAACCCCATTAGGGTTTGATTTTATACATTAAAAATACCCGATCACCATTGATCGGTAATTCTTAATTCAAGTGGATTTTTACGTTAAAAACACAACTGATACCAGTTCTAAATTACGTTAAGCACGATTAATTTAAAACTTTTTGGGGATCAATTCTTTTCCTTTTTTTTTTGAATTATTCGCTAGCTTCGTAAATCGAAACTAAAGTAGAATTGAAAAGGCAAGAAAAATCTTTTTGGATTTTCAAAAACGTATTCAATGAACAAATAACGAAAAACACTTAACGAATAAACTATTAAAATAGTACATATTTTTGTGAATTGAGCAGGGAATCATATTGACGAAAATATCACTAAGTAACACTTTAAGTTCGATGATTATTATACACGTAACCCAACGATGATTACAGATATAACTGTCCTCTTAAACTTTTCACAGACTTGTCGGAAACTTTACGATATGCTTTAATTTGGTTCAATTAGGCACAAAACCATATGTGGACCCCATCAATCAGATATAACATTTCTATTTCTTATACAGTGAACTTCACATATACGTTTTTTTTTTATTTTCCAAATTTTGATTAACTGTGACTCATGCAAAAATAATAAAAGGAAAATAAAGCAGAATGTCAAAATTTTCCCTTAAGATCGGTATTACTACACGCCGATAAGGTTCCATTTCAACAAAATAAAAAGATAAAAATAAGTTGAAGTTGCATAAAATCTTAACTCTCAATTCGGATAATCCCGTATTATCGCGCGGAAAAAGTCCAAGATTTCATACGAAACACCAAGAAAATAAAGTAGAATACCCAAATACTAACCCTCAGGTCGGATAATCTTGTCGCGCAGGAGAGGATCCAATATTTGAATAAAAACAAAGAAAAAAATAAAGTTGAATTTCTTTGCAAAATAAAACAAAAACAAAGCATAATTTTCTTCAAAAATGAAAACATACACATACAGTAATCATTTTGACTTTTGACTTTTCTTTAAATCAGATATAGTATCAATCTTTCAAGATGTAATTCTACTAGGTTCGGCATTCATTATCTTTATATCTTCTCAGTTCCTATATAGTCTGTCAAGCCTATCTTTGCATATCATATTGCTGGCCTTACGGTAATTTTTAATCTAGTTTATCCATGTACTAGATCAAACCTGTCAATGTACTATCATTTTCCCTTTTTGCTTCAAATCTCATTTTGAGGAGCATTTGTCAATGTTTTTGAAATTTTTCAATATTTGAATGTTTATGGAGTTTTTCAAATTTCTCTGTACAAACTAAAAACACAATATTTTTGGATTTTATATTTTTCTCCCCCTAAAAACAACAAAAATCGAAACAAAACAAGAAAGAAAATGATTTAACCAAGCTTTTGAATGTAAAGTTTTTAAACCATTTATACCCAGCAGATATTGAAAACGTGTTTTGTCAAATGCTTTGGTATAAAGATCAGCCTTTTGAAAATCCGTGTGAATTTTATCAATTGATATTAATTTCTTTTCAAAACAATCACGTATGAAGTGATAACAGATTTCAATATGTTTAGTTTTCGAATGGTGAATCGGATTTTTGGTGATTGAAATTGCAGCAGAATTATCAATATAAATGGGAGTAGTAAGAAACTTCAAACCGTAATCCCGCAAGTGTTGCTGGATCCAGAGAACTTGTGAGCAGCAACTCAAGGCCGCCACATACTCCGCTTCGGCTGTGGAAGTTAAGACCGTTGTCTGATTCTTACACTGCCAGGAAACAAGCCGGTTTCCTAAAAATTGACATCCCGCTTATGTAGACTTGAAGTTGATTTTGCATCCTCAATAGTCCGAATCAGTAAAACCGGTGAGATCGAACTTATCGTCTTTGGGGTACCATAACCCGATGTCTGGATTTCCCCTCAGATAATGTAAGATGCGCTTTACTACCTCCAGGTGAGTCACTCTGTGACTCGATTGGTACCTAGCACACAAACAAACAGTAAACATAATATCAGGTCGCAATGCAGTCAAATACATGAGAGAACCAATCATAGCACGATATAGGGTTGGATCAACGATATCCTCCAATTCATCCGGTGATAAATTGTCACCCAAGGGAAGAGGTGTCGATGGAATTTTGCCGTCTGATATCTTGTATCGGCTCAAGACATCGTTCACATATTTTGTCTGATGGATAAAAATCCCGGAATCAGACTGGTGAACTTGCAATCTTAATAAAAAGTTCATCTCTCCGATCGAGCTCATCTCGAATTTGGTTTGCATCGTCTTTTCAAAATCTTTACACAAGCTATCGTTCGTCGAACCAAAGATTATGTCGTCCACATAGATTTGGATGATGAACAAATCATTACCCACGTTCTTATAAAGTAATGTACACTCCACATTTCTTCTTGTGAATCCACTCTCTACCAAATGGTCAGCCAATGTGTTGTACCAGGCTCTCGGGGCCTGATGTAAACCATAAAGAGCCTTGTTTAACCGATAAACACGCTCGGGAAAATCTGGATCCTCGAAACCGGGAGGCTGCTTCACGTATACTTCTTCATGAATAGCTCCATTTAAGAACACCGATTTCACATCCACTTGATAAACCTTTAAATTCTTGTAGGCTGCATAGGCAAGAATGATACGTATAGCCTCCAGTCGTGCCACCGGAGCATATACTTCAGTATAATCTATGCCTTCTTGTTGATTATATCCAAGTACGACCAATCGTGCCTTGTTTCTCATGATTACCCCGCGGTCGTCCTTGTTGCACTTAAAGACCCATTTAGTTGGAATCGCCTTCTTTACGCGGTCGGGTTTATCTATTAAGTCCCATACACCCAGTCGTATAAACTGTTGCAGCTCCTCCTGCATAGCTTCAACCCAAGATGGTTCCTTGAGTGCCATTGCGACACTAGTCGGTTTTATCTGTGATAGGAAGTAGGTGTATTGTGCGATACTAAGGATACCCGAAGAGTGCAAATCCGCATAAGCACAAACTACCAAATCCTCAGTAGGACATACATTACAATCAACTTGATCATCACATACATTAGCTAATTGGTGTCTTGTGCGAACCCCATCGTTCACATCACCAATTATCTGTTCCTGCGGATGACTCGAATGAATCCTTAAGGAAAGATTGGCAGGGACGGATACATTATTACCCAAATTGGTAATATTTTTCCGCCGCTGAATCGAAAGAGATAGTCGGTGAATCATCACTAATTAGAATTGGCTCAGTTGTCTCTTGAGCTTCATCTGACATAACAGACGATGAATCCACAAACTCAGCATCATCGAAAGATTCAGAAACTTCGTTCGACCTTTCTGATACATTAGGAGAGTCATTTACATTAACTGAATAACACCTTGGATTCGGAAGACATTGTTCCTCCAAATAAGATCTAATAAGATCTTCAAGGACTTCTTCGACCATCAAAGTAAACGAATTAAATAAACCATCGTAATCAAACATCCAATCGGGACCAGTAACAGTTGACGGAGTGGTATAACTTTGGCAATCAACGTGATATCAATCTTCCACACAACCTGAAGAAATATTGAATACCCGCTTCTTAGGAGAGTTGTATCCTAAGAAATAACCCTCAAAAGCTTTCTCATCAAACTTTCCAGCATCTCTCTTCAAAATAGTACATGGACACCCGAATGGCTCCAAATACTTTAAGTTCGGCTTACGATTGTTCAGAAGCTCGTAACTCGTCTTCTTTAGCTTCTTTACAGTTAGTACGCGATTCAGTGTGTGCATGCCGTATTCACAGCTTCGTTCCAGAATTGAACATGTAACTTTGAATCAGCGAGCATCGTTCTTGCAGCTTCAATCAGCGTACAATTCTTTCTTTCAGAGACACCATTCTGTTGAGGAACATAAGGTGCACTGAATTCCCAATGAATTCCTTTCTGAATGCAAAAGAAATCCAATACATTAATCCTGAATTCAGTTCCGTTGTCACTACGAATGTGTCTCACTTTTAGTTTATAAAGTGATTCGATCTTTGTGATAAGATTCTGAATTAAGACAGGAGTCTGATCCTTCGAACCCATAAACAACACCCATGAGTAACGTGAGAAATCATCCGTTACCACTAAACAGTAAAAATCTCCAGCAATACTGGCACGGTTCACCGAACCAAAGAGATCCATATGAAGTCGTTCCAGAGGAGTAACAATCGTGTTTAGTGACGTGCTTGGATGTGATTTCGTCTTTTGTTTCCCCTTCTTGCATGC
Organism: Bidens hawaiensis; assembly: GCF_021521415.1. NCBI lineage: Eukaryota > Viridiplantae > Streptophyta > Magnoliopsida > Asterales > Asteraceae > Bidens > Bidens hawaiensis. Next base: position 630,653 of record NW_027491611.1, on the reverse strand, counting down.
AACGTAGTGATCATTGAACTTGAAGTGATTGAGGGACACACCATCCACTAAATCATTTGACATAAGAAAATTCATTTTTCGTAAGTGAATGTGTCCCATACGTCGATGCCAAAGAATAGAATCTTTTTCAGTAGCCTTAGATATGAAGCAAGTAGCTGAGGGTGAAACCGGTACATCAAAACTCATGTCAAGTATATAAATATCATTTGATCGAGGCAATCGCATGATAACCATGTCTTCAGGAATCGTGTATCCCGGTTGAAGGATGACATTCCTTGTCGGTGAAAATAGTGGTGAATTTCTTATCACAAATCTGTGACACGCTCAACAGATTATGATCCATCTTTTTCACAATAATTAACTTTTTCAAACGTCACTTTCCCATTTGAAACTTCTCCCTCCTTCGTAATCATTCCACCATGGTTACCAGCAAATGCAACATAACCCCCTTGAATATCTTTGACGTTATTCAGAAGATCTAGGTTGCCGGTGATATGCCGAGAACATCCACTATCAAATATCCATTTGTAATTGGACACGGACCTAGATGTGCCCTGCACAAACAAGTAAAATGATTAGTTCAAAAAGGCAGCCCAAGCCTCAGTCTTGGGCTCTCCCTTTGAGACTTTCAGAGAATATGATAACTTAACACTTGTATTCGGTATTTGAGAATAAGTGACACGTTTCTTGTTTGTCTTCTTTTAGTAGCCATCATATATTCTACCCGAATCAGTGTTTGAACAAATAGGTTGAGCACGGTCAACACATTTGTTTGATAAATTAACCGAATCAATCCGAATAACTTTCTTCAGATTAACATTCGAATACATTATAACACACTCATCAACTTGATTTTTATTTATGTTTGGAAACAAATCAGTCTTTCGAGTTAATGAACTTTGATATCGTCTATCTTTGTTTTACACTTTTTGTAAACATGACCAGGTTCACCACACTTGAAACATAATCGAGAGTTCAAAGATTTTGATGGTGAAGCACAGGTAGTCTTTGATAGCAAAGATTAACGAATATCATCTTTGGGTTTCTCAAACGTTACCGACTTTGGAACTTCATGTTTTAAACCCTTTTTGTTTTTACAAAATTCAAGATTTGTAGAATTCGAAGAATTTTCCAATCCTGAAGATTTGAAAAATTTAATGTGTTTGAAAACATTATTTTGAGATTTCACTTGAAGATTAGCAGATTTTGATTGAAAGAATTTTTGTCCAAGTTCGGTAACTATAACGCCCGCAAATTTTCGTTAAAAGGATCTATGTGTTGTAGAGTTTGTATTTTTACAGAGACTCGATTTGGCCTTCCTCGGGGACCTCTTTGTCTTTCTTGTAAGCCTATTTATTTAACGTTTAATCCAAGATATCGTAATTTACAAGATGGGGAAGTAAAGGGTAAATATATTATAACAAAAACCCTAACTTTTCCCCCTCCCTTCTTTGGTCCGATCGGCGCCCCCTTCTCCAGCCCCCAACTCGTTTTCCGTGCAGCTCCAGCCGAGTTCCAGCCATCCCGAGTCTAATTCAAGGTCGGTATTAAGTGTCTACAACTCTTTTTCACCTTAATTGATCATATTAACGCGCTTATTTGTCGTTAGGGTTGAGTTTTGATTATAACAATTTCTGACAGATTCGTACTCGTTTATTGTAGGGCCTCTAACTTGATTATCATCCATTTTTTTAATTGATTCTTGTTTCCATGATGCTCTACTTTGAGTCTAGTTTCTAGAAAGGTATAATACGTAATTTTTGGACGAGATTTGAATGGTTTTTATGATTTTATAAAATCGAGTGTCAAAGCTGATGCGGGATGTCGGATTCTGGTCTGCCTTCCCGACATCATAACCCTTTTTCTACAAGTCTAAATTGGTTGGTTCCACTTCTGGAAGTTAATATTCCAATTGGGTTAGGAACCAAACCCAATTGTAATTGTTTAATTTAGCTGGGTAATGAATTTTATAAAAATAAAACCATTTTGTTACGCACTGAAATAGCTGCACATACCTTTCTGTGTTGAGGAATTTTTATGATTTTTTTGTCCACTAGAAAAATATAATAAAAATATTTTTATAAACTTAAGATATTTATGCAACTCTGGTAAAAATTTAATAATTTAATTCTATGGTTTTCCTATGTAATAAAATACATCTTTGCATGCTAAAATCCGCATGTTATATTCGTTGTTGATCGATAAGTTCGTTTTAGGCTTAACCGGTGGCTGCCCTTTCTCGCATCTTTCAGGGCTGTTATAATTGAGGTTCGTGCTCCGTCATTTTCTTAGGTATGTCTAGTGTAATATACTTTAGTATCATGAGTTTTGGCATTCGTTAGATTGGTCAACTGTTGATGAAGTGAAAACTAGGTTTCGGTTGTCTAGTTTGTCAATTGTTGCGTCTAGCGCGTTGTTTGAGGGAATTAACAACCAATTCGGATGTTGTAGCCTCTGTATGATTTGTTGGCTGTGAAAAACTATATTTTTATGTTATTGGGGCTGAATTGATTGTCGGTTACTCAAACGGGTCGGTGCGGCGCAAATTCGCGTTTATTTGTAATTTGTGCATCGTGCTTGCGAATTACCGACCCATCCAACTCGTATAGCGTCGTGTGGACTTGTTGGCTGTGATTTTACTAAATTTGGTCCATATGGGGCTGAGTCGGTATCTAAGTGCATAAACAACCCGTTAACGCGCGTATTCGATAAAGTCAACAACTTTCGGGGGTAAATTGGGAACCCTTTGTCCCTGGGATTAACTAAGGGTGGTTTTGGTAAATACATGGCCTCGGGGACTGATGTAATTGAATTTGGTAATGTCAAGGCTTTAGGTCAATCAAATCATGTTAGAACGTCTCGTAGGATAAACGAGTCGGTACGTTTAGTTTGTAATCTTTGTGTGTAATCCGACAGGCTTGTAAACTGTTGATTGGCTTTGAAGTTATCAAATTCTTTGGTCTTTGTGTGGCTTGTTTCAGGTGAGTTCATGATACCCTTTTTACTCTTTTTACGTTTTGGGCTAGCATACACACCGAAATCCAATTTTATACGATTTTACCCATTACGACTATTTGAATGGTATTACATGGTCTCACTCGTGTTGTGCATTTTGAAAGTTATATTTGAATTATTTTACATGGTTTAGGATATTTTAGACTTGTTTATGGTCTTGTATCCTTTAAGGTTACATACATTATTGATGGTCTAGACTCGAGGATGTTAATAGACTTGGTAGAAATTGAATACGAGTAGACCTATTTACTTGGTTCACGTTGGGATGTTTATATATATATATATATATATATATATATATATATATATGTATGTATGTATGTATGTATGTATGGAGGTATGTATGTATGTATGAGTATGTGTTACCTTATAGCCTACGGTTATGCGATGATATTTAGTTACTCGTGACTAAGAATGATGTGAGTAGGCTTATTGATGTGTGTGTGCATGGTGATCACTTCCGGGTCAAATATATTACTCGGGTTTTCAAATCCCATGGTGGAGAGGCCCGTGTGGCATGATCATCATTCTGGCGGGTCAAATATATTACTCGGGTTTTAAAATCCCGTGGTGAAGAGGCCCGTTGAATGTTGAATGTTAAATGTTGAGCCGTGATCGGGTCAAATATATTACTCGGGATGTACCCGTGGTGGAGAGGCCCGTATCACGTGCTTGGAGAGGCCCGTGTACGTGTGTTCGACGTTGAATGTATTATTTGGTGAATTATATTAATTATTTTATTATTATCCTCTCTATTGCTTAGAACTATAATTTTAAGATAAAGTATGAAATATTGTTTATGACAACTTAAACTCACTCAGCTTAAGCTGACTTTTTGTGTATGTTAGTTTGACTTTCAGGTTAAGAAGTGGATGCTACCGCTTGGACGTGCTGGATGCTACTCGGGAGGTTGAAGGCATTTCTGGTCAAGGATTTCAAATAAAACGAATATTTTATTTACAATTAATTTTGGACACCTGTACCCGTGTTTTGGGATTTTTAATACTTAAACTTTTACGCTTTTATTTACTCTGAACTGGTTTTAAATACAAAGAATTGTTGGGTTTTAAATTTTTGTGAAATTATGGATGTGATTACCAACTGTAGGAATCCAGGGATTCGGGGTCTTACAGGTTTTGTGACATCCCACATCGGTTGGGGAAGAGAACTAAGCCTTCTTTATAAGGAGGTGGATACCTTTCCCATCATAACGCGTTTTGGGCGCTTAATGGTAGTGGATGAGAGGAAAACTCCATAGTTAAGCGTGCTCAGGTGGGAGCATTATCAGGATGGGTGACCTCCTGGGAAGTCTCCACCAATCCGTGAGGCGATGGTGGTACGTCCCGGCCAAAGCGGACAATATTATAATGCAGCAATAGCTGGGTTGTTACAAATGGTATCAGAACCAGGGCCGGATCGGTGGTGCCAAGTCCCGCGAGGACGCTAGACCCCTAAGGGGTGGATTGTGACATCCCACATCGGTTGGGGAGGAGAACTAAGCCTTCTTTATAAGGAGGTGTATACTTTCCCCATCATAACGCGTTTTGGGCGCTTAATGGTAGTGGATGAGAAGAGAACTCCACAGTTAAGCGTGCTCAGGTGGGAGCATTATTAGGATTGGTGACTTCCTGGGAAGTCTCCACCTGGGCAACCAAAAGCAAATCCGTGAGGCGGTGGTGGTACGTCCCGGCCAAAGCGGACAATATTATGATGCAGCGGTAGCTGGGTTAACTTTTGAGGTATCATCTTGATATACACTTTCAATCATTTCAGGTTTAAGAAGGTTCAAAGGAACTTCCTTGTCTGATAACACTTTTGATAATTCCTTTAATTTAAAAATCTTTCCACTTGAAGATTTCGGTTTAGGATTAATGAATCTCATTAACTCCTCATCAGACTCCGAAGGCTTGTCTGATTGGGATACATTAGATGTTACCTTAGAAATTACCTTAGAAATTTCTAAAGGGTTTGATGAAACACCCGAACGCTTTGAACCATACACTGTTTGTTCAAAATCTTCGGGTTCACACAGAATGTGATTGTCAACTGGTATATCTTTGTTTTTTACAATCTCATTTGGTTCAGTCGACTCCTCGATTGAGCCATCCAATTCAGTTTGGTGAAAACTTTTTTACTTTTGACATGAATTGGTTCACGAGTAGTTTCAGTTGTATCAACATTCTCAGATTTAACAATAGACATATCTGAACATTTTTCCACATCGGGAATGCTAATGTAATCATGCTTAAAAGGAGGTGGAATTTCGACATATCCCAAACCTTGTTTTCCATTTTTCTTATGTGAATGGTTAACTTCGATTATTTCATTTAAAAGAAATGAAGAATCTCTGAATTTTCCAAGCTTATTTTTAAGTTCCATTACTTCATTTTCGAGATTGGAAATACAAGTTCGGAGTCGAAGAATCTCCTTAAAATGTTGATCAACTTCGATGATCTTACACTAAACCTTAGCTTTAAGATCATGATTGCTTTCAGACATTTTTTGAATTTTAAGAGTTGATTGCTCTAGCAAATTTGTTTTTTGTTTGTAGCATTCATTGATCATAAAATGATCTTTTATGAGAGTATTGTTTTGTTTTAATGTTGTTTCAATTTTGACTTTCAAGATAACACACTCAGCACAAACAACCACTTTAGATTAAGGTTCAGATGCATTAGTCTGAGATTGAACACATACCTCATCAATCTTAGCCATGCATGCATGAGATTCAACTTGATCAGGGATTGATTCAGTTTGAGAAGACAGGCTTTGATCAGTATCAGTCTCAGAATCAGATGAACCAGTTCCCTCAGATACATTATCACTACTAGCATCTTCGAATTTCTCTACTGGTTCAGCAATTGCTACATTTTCTTGATTTCCCAACAACCGTTGAGACCAATCAACAACTTCATTAACCACCAGAGCTTGAGTAGCAGGAGACTTATCTTGTTCACCACCAGATACAGTCGTTATACTCTTATCCCCACCAGATGAATTCTTTCCTGAAGATCTTTCTGATTTGCATGGCTCAGAATATACTTTTCTTGGCTTATCACATTCCTTTGCAAAATGGCCAAAGTCCCCATAATTGTAACATTTCACCTTCAGTTTATCAAATCCGACCCTTTTATTCAAACCAGGAAGATCTTTCCCAGTACGCTGCATGAATCTCCTTACCTTTCTAACGATCATAGCCATGTTCCACTTGAGATCCATTAATTCAAGATCATCCGGGTCAATTTGATCATAATCTTCATCTGTTAATTCACTCGTAGCAATCTTGCTTCCAACAAGCTGTTCATATGAAGTTATGAAAGCACACAAGAATGCAAACTGTTGTTCAGCCTCTTGAAGATTTACTTTAGGCAAGCTTGATGATAGAGCACTTGTGTTTGCATTAGTTCCATTTGCCATAAAGCATACATTAGGAGAATAGTTTACATTAGGAATTTTTTCTTGAGATTGAGCAAAGAAAGCATTGATTGGTACAAAACTTGAAGAATGATTAGCTGGCAAGGCACCTCCATAGAGTGAAGGGTTTTGAGTTGAAGATTGCTGATCTTGATTTTCTTTCAACGAGTTTTGACATTTAATATCAAATTCCCCTTCTTCAATCTTATTGATGAATTGCATAGCTGTGAGCTCGGTGTTTTGAAAGAAACCGTTTTCTTTCAACACAAACAGAAAATTTGAATATGAAGGAGGTAAGGCATTCATCAGTGTATCAATCTTATCTGTTTCAGTTGGCTCAAGATTTACACTTGACATCTCCACAATCAAATGGCTAAATCGGTTAATCATCTCTTCAACTGTCTCATTTTTCATCAAAATAAAATTTCTAAATTGAAATTTTACGATCGTCTTCTTACTTTCAAGTGTGTTCCCCAAACTTCTTGTTTTCAAAGTTGTGAACAAAGAAGCACAAATCTTAATTGTACTATATTGATGAAAAATTTGTTCAGGTAATGCCGTAGTAAGGGTTGAGTAGGCTTTAGTTTCACTCTCAAAATCTTTCAATTCTTGAGTTTAATACTCTTTGAATTCCTTTGGTGTCCATCCCATGTTGTCACTACCTACCAAAGGTGCCGCATACACGTCATCTAGAAAACGCAGACTACTTGGATGCACGGATCCCAAGTGAGCACGGAACCTCGGTTCCCAGCGAGCAAAGTTTGATAATTCAACAATTTGGGACATTTGTTGTGACTTCAAATTTCATTATCCATGGTTAACATCTGCTACAGTAATACATTCAGAGAGGCTAATGCTTAGTAAGACATGTTTTGCGAAGTCAGGATGGAACACTGGTTAGATTTTAGGGACTAAACTTGTAAAACTTTAAACTTAGACTTACTGTTCACACGAATGTGATCACAATAACGAATGAGATGATTAACAAATGAATAGATATTTGTTAATACCTTACCCTGAGTAACGAATGGAAGATTAACGAATGAGTGATATTCGTTAAATGAGAGTAACTTTAACGAATGAGTGATATTCGTTAAAGATTTTCACAAATGAATGGCTTAACGAATGGATCAAAATTCGTTTAGCGAATGAGTTTTAGCGAATGAGGTTGAACGAATGAGCAGTTAAGTATGAACGAATGGGCAGTTAGGTATGAACGAATGGGCAGTTATCATAACGAATCGGTCTTCATCATAACGAATGAGTGTTCCAATCATCATCCAATCTAAAAATCAATTCAAACACAAATCCGTCCAAATCAAGCTTAAATCACCCTAAACCTTTAACAAACTTGTTCCCAAACCAAATCCGAACCTCACTGAACTAGTCCGAACTAACAAACAACTATCAAACCATTCAACTAAACACTCTAAATTTACCAAACCATTTCGAACTTAAACCATACTATCAATACCTCAATTAAACCTCAATTCTGATTAATTCATCATGAATTGAATTCAATACACAATGAATTATACTATTAGCATCAAGAGAATCATCGAAGATCAGGTCACAAGCTCTGATACCACTTGTGAGATCGTATTACGGATCTAGACCTTATGATTACCACGATGATCTCATTGATTATCCATACGATTAGATTGATATTACTTTAGTGTGTACTGTGTGTTTTGGGAGGACAAATGGACAGAGTGACAAGAGAGAATCAAGGATAAATCATAACTGTTATAGATAAATAGATTACAGGGGTATTTATAGGGAGATGACCCTATTCGTTAACTTTAACTTAACGAATAGGTCATTCGTTACAAAAACCTTAACGAATAATCATGCTTATTCGTAAATACTTTTAAATGATAGCGAATGACCCTCATTCGTTATCTCATTCGTTAAACAGGGTTAACGAATGAGCTTACAATTAGACGAATGTGTTACATTCGTTACGGGGTAACGAATGTAACTTACAATAGAGCAAATGGCCTTTTAACCATATTTACATAATAACCCCTATACATTAATCTAATACTTTATTAACCCTGATAAAGATTGAGACGTACAAAACATGTATTAACATGTCTTTTTCCAATTTTTCAATATTTTTGGTTTTTCTTGAAATTTTCTCCCCCCTAAAATCTAAAGCAATACGAAAAATTACAAAAGAAAATTAGAGTATGATGTTTGGGTTAACAAGGTATCCAACACACCTGTTATCTCGGTAACCCTCTTATCAACACCATCCAAAACTTTAAAACCATTAAGTTTTAATAAGAATTGAAATTGTGACTTATCAAAAGCTTTGGTGAAAAGATCAGCTTTTTGTTCATCGGTGTGAATTTTGTCTATGGTAATCAACTTCTTTTCGTAACAATCACGAATGAAGTGATACCATATCTCAATATGCTTAGTTTTAGAGTTGTTTATCGGATTCCTATTTATGGAAATAGCTGCACTATTATCTACGAAGATAGGGGTCGTAAGAAAATTCAAATCATAATCTCGCATCTGTTGTTGTATCCAAAGAACCTACGAACAGCAAATGGAAGCAGCTACATACTCAGCTTCACATGTAGATAACGAAACCGTGGTTTGTTTCTTGCATTGCCAGGTGACAAGACGCTTGCCGAAGAACTGACACGCTGCCATTATAGATTTGGCATTTAGTTTACAGCTTCCATAGTCCGAATCTGAGTATAACCTCAGCACAAACTCATCGTCTTTTGAATACAAGAGACCGACCCCTGGACATCCCTTAAGATAACATAGAATTCTTTTGACGATCATGAGATATGAGTCCTTTGTATTCGATTAATATCGGGCGCACAAACATGTGGCATACATGATATCTGCCCGGGAAGCAGTAAGATACATAAATGAGCCTACCATGGATCGGTATAATGTTTGGTTAACCTTCTCCCCATTGGGATTAGGACCGATACCATGATTCAATGATAGAGGAGTTCTGATTGCCGATGCATCAGTCATGTCGAACTTTGCCAATATGTCATTGACATACTTGGTTTAATGGATAAAGATACCATCTGAAAACTGTTCTACTTAAAGTCTAAGAAACAATCACTAATTTCAAACTTTTTCTTCATTACTTCTTCAAACTGCTTTCACAGAACATCGTTCTTCGACCCAAAAATGATATCATCGACGTATATCTGCATGATTAGTAGATATCCATCAATGAATTTGGTGAAGAGTGTATAGTCGACGGCTCCTCTGATAAATCCATTGTCCAAAATATGTTGGGACAACGTCTCATACCAGGCTCTTGGGGCCTGATGGAGACCGTAGAGGGCTTTATCAAGGAGGTACACTTTGCCTTTATGGATCGGATCGACAAACCCCGGTGGCTGTCCAACATAGACTTCTTCACTAATCTTCTAATTAAGAAATGATGACTTCAGATCCAACTGATAAACTTTGAAACCTTTCTAAGAAGCAAATACTAGTAAGATCCGAATAACTTCTAGCCTTGCAACTAGTGCATAAACCTCGTTGTAGTCGAGACCTTCCCTCTAGTTAAACCCAGAACAACAAGTCTTGCTTTGTTTCTAACAATGATTCCGTTATGACCCTTTTAAACTTGGACACCCATTTGGTGTTAATCTGTTTCTTGTCCTCAGACAAATCAACCAATTTCCAGACCCCGAGCTTCTTAAATTTAAATAGTTCCTCTTGCATCGCATTGACCCAGCTCTCCTCGGCCAGGGCTTCTTTAACGTTTTTGGTTCGATCTGCGAAATAAAACATTTGAATTAGAATTGATTTTGTAACACAGATACCTTTGAGTAAAAACACTGGAGATTTTAATTGATTTGACGCCTTGTTTGAACTCCAGTATTCAAATCTCCTATGATGTTATCCTCAGAATGGTAGGATAAAGTTCTTGGCACCACTTTTGTAGGTACTGACACTTCAGGTTGGAGATTGTTCTCACTCTCTTCAGTAGCAATGATGGTTGGAGAAATAGCTTCGATAATCTCCTCATATGTTCACCATCATCATCAAAAACAGGAGTAGTCTATGTCATGTCATCAGATAGAACATGATTTAGTACATCTTAAGGAACTGACATAGGAACTTCAGGTGTTGTTACATAGTATTCTAATAACTGTTGTTTGTATAACATCGTTAAAGTATCATTAGAAAGAACCTCTTCAAAAAGCTTGAAACTTTCCCAAAGGTTTTTGTAATCAAACAGCCTAGAATCCCCTGGTCGATGAACGGTAGGAGTATATCTTTGACAATCAACATTTTAGACTTGGACAATCTTGTGGAGACTAGGAATATATGCACGTCGTAGTGGACTAGCATACCCCACAAAGAATCCTTCAATAGATTTGGGACCAAATTTGCCACTTGGTTCAAGAAAAGTACACGTTAATCCAAACGGTTCAAGTCACTTCAGATTAGGTTTTCGATGATTAAGTAACTCTAAACATGTCTTGCCAAATTTCTTGAGTGTAAGCACCCGGTTAATTTTATAACAAGCTGCCGCTACTGCTTCCGACCAAAAATTCACTGGTAATTTTGAATCAGAGAGCAGAGTTCGAGCCGTTTCATTCAAGGTATGATTCTTTCGCTCAACAACCCCATTTTGTTGTGAAGTGTACGGTGCACTGAATTCATGAAGAATCCCCCGGTCATTACAGTACTCAAGCATTTTGTTGTTCTTGAATTCCGTCCCATTGTCACCTCTTATTCGCCGAATTGGTAGATTATACAAATTCTCCAACTTTTTGAATAAGATCATTAGGGAATCATATGTCTCATCCTTTGATTCCAAAAACATTACCCACGAAAATCTCAAATAATCATCGGTAACCACAAGACAATAAATTTCTCTTATGATACTTTTGACATTCACCGAACAGAATAGATCCATATGGAGGCCTTCGAAAGGTAAGTTGATGGTGTTGAAAATTTTCTTCGGATGTGGTTTCTTTATCTGTTTTCCCTTCTTACAGTCCAAACACTCTTAATTTAACTGAAAATTTCTCACATTCACTCCTTCCACCAAGTTCTTATAAATCAGATGATTCATCTTCCTCACACTGATATGTCCCATTCTTCGATGCCATAAAAGTGACTCTCATTCTGATGCCCTAGAAATGAAATATTGAGCAGATCCCGACGATGTTGATTTTGTACTCATATTCATGACATAAAGATCATTCTCTCGAGGAGCACACATAAGAATCCATTTGTTGGGAATTTTGAAACCCGGTTTCAAAATTAAACACTCTCGGTCAGTGAAATGTGTAGAGAAGTTTTTATCACAATGTTGTGATATGCTCAGCAAATTATTCTCTAGTTCTGAAATGTAGTTGTCATTCTCAAATGTGACGTTTCCATTCGTCAATGTGCCTTCCCCAAAATTTGACCTCCTTGGTTTCCCGCAAAACCGACATACCCCTCCATGAATAGATCTAACATCTTTAAGAAGATGGAGAGTAACCATCATGTGCCTTGAGGTTCCACTATCCATTATCCAACGAGAATCGTGAGATCTTGGAAGCCCCTACACATACAGTAAAAAGTTTTAGTGAAACAAGGAAACCCAAACCTTCTTGGTCATGGGTTGTTTGAAATTTTTATACAACAACCTAAAATCATCAATATTTGATTCACAAGACAATAAATCCTCACTGGTTGCTTGTGTCTCAGATTCAGTTATCACTTTCTCAACAACCTTTGGCGGATTAACAACAGTTTTCGCCACCCATTTTTGACCTACAGCTTGCCTTTTGTTGTAAAAAGATGTTTGAATTATCTTTCAAACTTTTGATTTTGAAACATCAGTTTTAACAACTTTTTCGTCAATTTTAACTGACTCATCACGTTTCAAGATTTTAACAGTTTTAGTAACAACCATCTGTTTCTTCTCAATTACATAACCTAGGCCCGGTTTCTTTGTGAACGGTTTTTGACATGGAGCATGACCATTCTTAAATTGATTGGGACATGCATAGAAAACATGCCCAAGTTCATTACAATTGAAACAACGTCTCCGGTCAACAAACTTGTTAACCTGAGATGTAATTTTAGATTTTTCACACTTGGCCTTTTGTTGATTAAACTCTTGGTTTTTTTGGTTTCTGAAAACAGCTTCCTTTTCAGATTCCGAGGTTTTACCATGGACAAAGATAATAGGATTTGGTTTAACACGATGAGATTTCTTGTGATAAAAGCTTGTCTTAGCAAATCTCTTCGTGTTAACCTGATTTTTCATTTTAGAACCCAGATTATTAACCTTGTCAAAATTCTTAATTTCAACATTTTCTTCAGTCAACACTGATTCTGCAACTTTGATTCCGGTTTTCATGTCACAACCAGAACTCTCATTTTCATACTTTTCAGATTCAACACAATTATCAGTACCAGACCCGGTGGTATCATGCAATGGAGTCTCAATTTCCACATTCAGTGCCTTTTTCAAACCCTTAGGTTTGTTTCGAATATAAGCATTCCACGTCGGTGGAGGCACAGCATGATAATCGGCACTTGATGTTATGTTCTCATTCACATCAACCTTGGCTTTTGGCATAATGTAATCAAGAACATACGATGAAGCAGCATAACTCACCAATTTAAAATTTACCCTTTCTGCCTCAATCTTGAGTGTTTGCAACTCAAGTTTATTTTCATCAATGTGTCTGTTAATGGAAATTTGTTTATTTTTAACAGTATGTTTTAACATAGAAACTGTCTTTCGATTTTGTTGAATACTTGCCCACAAATTCTTTCACATTTTTGCAATTTCATATAAGCCTCATTAACTCTATTAAGATATAATAACGCTTGATCATGCTGTCTTTTCAACTTTTTAATTTCAAGTGACTTAAAATCACACTCATCACATAGCAATTCACATTTTTCACAGATATTTGAGTTTAGAGTTACCTGATGTGCCATGAGTGCCTGATCTGTTGGAGAACATTCTTCACTTGAAATTTCAGGATCTTCATAGGTGACTTCTTCCACCAAACCTTCAACAAACTCCTCTTTTACCTTAACAGATTCCTCCTCAACACTTGAATCTTTGACTTCAGAAATCATCACATCTTCTTCATCTCCAAAGGTAATCTTTCCATGAGGTACTTTTTCTCCATTAAACCAAACTGCAAAACTTTCTATGATATCAGGTGGAAATAATGAAATCAGATAGTCAGAAGGAACCTCGTGAAGTTTGTCATATGTTCATGGAGGTTCGTCATCTGAAGTACTTTGATCAACTTCTCGAACAACCTTGTCACTTTCTCCATTCTCTTCTTTGAACCCCTTGTCCATACCTTGATCATTAAACACTTCATTTTCAACCAACTCATCCACTTTGTCCTCAACCTCATTCTTAACCTTATCCACAATCACATTCTCAATCTTATCCTCAACCACTGTTTCAACCATACCCTCTTTCTTACCCTTATCAACCATTTCCGCCACATTTGCTTGGAACACCAAGTTCCAATTAAAACCTTCATCTACTTGAGCTGTAGCAGCCTTTTGTTGTGAGGTTGACGCTTCAGTCGGTTTCTAGCCTTTTGATGACTCTACCTCGGGATGATGATATATTGCTTGCTTATAGTAATCCCGCCCAAAGGGATTTGCAACATTATCTTCCACATTCTTGCTTGTGCATTCCCTTTTGAAGTGTCATTTTTCTTTACAACGAAAACATCTCACTTTAGATTTATCAAAGCCTAATTTTGACGTTGTACCATCTAGCACATTTCTTCCAGTGATTTCCTTGTACCTTTGTGCTCTCCTTATCACACTTGCCATGCACCACCATATATCAATCATTTCCATTTCCTCTGGATCAATTTGGTCGTATTCATTGTTTGTCATATTATAATTTCCCATAAGACCAGCAACCAAACACTCGTATGACTCTAAGACTGATCCAAGAAATGCCATATGTTCCTTTACAGTGTCAGTGGTCATGTTTCACGTACTTTAGATTTACAGCAATATTGCACTATATAACATCCGAATCTTGTGTGTTTGAGGCTTGAGAAACTGGAATTGTTCCTGAATAACTACTACTGTAATGTGGAGTAGTGGTAACATTGGTTACACAAGCTTGGCCAGTTTGCGCTGCACAAAATGCTAATGGAATCCTAGGATTTGAAGAAGTAGCAGATTGTGACCCTTTGAAATATAACCCAACATCCCGTGAAACTGTTGTTGATTTCATTTTCTGCTTTTTCCTTAGCTCCAATTCGTGTGCTTCAGGCTTCTCAATAAATCTACCAAGGTTCAGTCGGGCAAATGTAGCAGGATTTGACTGTTGGATCATTATGAATGTGCCACACTCTTCAGGAAGTGCATCAGCCAGTTTATCGATGTACACATAATCAGGCTTGTCAATGCCCAATCTTTTCATCTCATTCACCAAATGGCATTATCGCTCAACCAACTGTGCAAATGTTTCCCCCTTAACCTGAGTAAATATATCAACTCTTTCTTCATTAGTGCCATCTTACTTTTCCTCATTTCAGGATTTCCTCTGTCCTTATTCAGTAGAGCTTGCCGAATTGAGTAGCACGAGCCATTGTGTTGTAACAGTTGAAAATTTTCTGCTTTGATGGCTTGTTGAAATAGATTCAACATCTTCTTCTCTCTTAGAAACAGACTTTTGTCAGCCTCATCAATTTGTTACAACCTATAGTTGCGTCCATTCTCATTCTTCGGGATAATGCATTCCTTCTCTACAGTCTTCCACGTTTCGTAGTTCAAAGCTTAAACATAAGTTTCAAACTTGTCAGCCCACGACGGATAATCTTCCATTTTAAGAAGCTTGGGAAACTTGTTTGATGTCCCCATTTCATTTTCCAGGTTAATGTTTTGAAGCAATGCAGAAGGCTGTGACACAAACGCACTTAAATTTTCCATATTGGTCAATGAAAGTCAACGGATATGTATTCTGTTTGGGGTCAACGGATATGTTTGATGGTCAACAGTTATGTAGTGAATGATCAACAGATATGTAGTGAATATAGTCAACTAATATGTCATAAATGGTCAACGTATATCTTTTGTGGTCAATGTATATGCATGTGAATGTATATGTTATTCACCTTATAACAAATGCAGCGTATATGTTATACACCGTATAAGTTATAGGGGAATGACTTATACGTTGGAACAACATATACGTGAAGAGGCATACTTTTGGTATTTTGGAAATATGAAGGTTCAAATGATATAGGAATTGATTGAAAACTTGATGGATTTGTCACGGATGAGAAAGGAACAATATGTGAAAGTTTGGGGAACTTTTGACGGTTGAATTTGTAGTTAGAAAGAAAACCTTAGAAAACTTGTAGTAAGCAAGCTAGTAACGAGCCAAAAATCTCTTATACCACTTGAAAGATGATGATGTGCTAATGTAGATAACAATTAGGATCTCTAAATGTTACACCTTATGTCTCAAAGTGCGGAATCCATTGAGAATGAACACAACAAGTAAACGTTAAGCATCATATTCATTGATAACTTCAAAGATTTCAAGAAATGACTCTATGGCAACTTTCTCTCTCTACTCTCTCACTCTAACATGCACCAAAAGTCTACATAATAACGCAAAAGTCCCCTATTTATAGGAAACAACATGTAAGATTCCAAGGACCGTATAAGATATACGGCGCATAAGTTATGCGCCGCATAACTTATGCGGTACTTATGACTTATGCGTTAAACTCAAATACAAAACATATATTTAACAATTCTAGCCCTATACAATCATATCTAATATAATCAAGACCCAAGCAATAAACATTATGCTCTAACATATATACATAGTCTTTTGATACTCCATGCATGCATATAGTAATAAGTTATGCTGACATGGAGTATGATTTAGATATATTATTACAAGCACTGGCCTTTACAGCATTAAGTCTAGTCGTCACATGGTGATAGATTTTGATCTGCACATGCAAGCACTGGCCTTTGTCAAGCAAAGTCTATGTGCCATTTTGGTTAACAAGGTATAGTAGAGTATGTGAAATACAAATATGTTATTTGGTTTATTTGCACAACCATTACTATGACTATCGTTACAATGTGTTATGTGATGAAATTAGTATTAATTGGCATGTATTTGATTATCATTATAGAATAGCCCCAAAGAAAGCAAACCCAATGACTAATGCGGATGTAGCCGAGATGATTGCTCGGCACATGCAGGCAGTAATTCCAATTATTGTAGCACAAGTAACTGCCGGTGTAAACACAAACATACATACAAATGAATCGCCAAACAATAATATTATAAATACCAATACTGTCCCAAATAATACTCCCCCACTGAACATAAATACTGCTATCAATGCAAATAATCCCCCACCAAATACAAATACTCTTGACAATAATAATACCCCTCTAAATACAAATACTATGGGTAACAGCAATCCTCCACCGAACCTTAACAATGACCATAACAACCCTAATCCCCTGCGAAGGGAATATTCAATTAAATAGTTTATGGCATTCCAACCAATAGATTTCAGGGATACTAAACGACAAAATGGGCTAATAAGTGGATCGAGAAGACCAAATCAGTTATTAATATTAGTAATTACCCACCCGAATGTATAGTCAAGTATGTTGCGTCTACGCTTGTTGACCACGCTCTGATGTAGTGGAATACAACGGTATAAATCAAAGGACAGGTTGCGGTCAATCGCATGACTTGGGCACAACTCAAAACGCCGATGTTGGAGCATTTTCGCCCAAAGAATGAGATTCATAAATTAGAACATGAACTTTCGAGTACGGAGATGAAAGGAGCGGATCATCTGGGATATATAAACCGCTTCAATGAACTGACTCGTCTAGTGCCATGGTTGGTAACTCCAGAAGCTAAGCGTATTGAACGCTATATTTGGGGTTTAGCACCGAAAGTAAGGAGTTTGGTGAATACCATCAGCCATGTATCTTTCGAGAATGCCATGTCTCAAGCTAGTTAGAAAAGAGATGTTAAGAACGGCCGGCGAATCATTTGGGCAAAACGAACTTATTATGGGACGAGACCTCAAGGAAGACAATCGAGCAAACGCACACGCCTAATGACACAAAATTATGCAATGACCAGTTCTGATGTGAAGCAAGATAGGTACAAAGGACCCTAGCCAAAATGTGGCAAATGTAATTTACATCATGTGGGTGAGTGCAGACCGTTAGTGTGTCAGAGGTGTGGAATGACCGGGCATAATGCCCCTAATTGTAGAATCGGTACGGAGACTGTAAACAGACCAACTCAAACAACCGAACCTCATCATCCACAACCACCTAGACCTCAACCAATCCGCCAACAGCCCATCCAACAAACCTCAACCGTAGTGAACCGGCGTGCTTGTTTTGAATGTCGTGCACGGAGCATTTCAGAAGGAACTGCCCCAAGCAGATTCAAGGAGCAGTTGCAAGACAAAACCAAGCATCGACTTCTAATGCGCCTAGAGGACACGCTTTTGCAATTGGGTCAGGAGAAGCGCGACAAGACTCGAACATAGTAACAAGTACATTCGTAGTTTCTACACAGTATGCTTCAGTATTATTTGATACATGTGCCGATAGAAGTTTTGTTTCTGTAACATTTATATTTTTCAAACCCGAAACTCGACCCATATATATATATATATATATATATATATATATTGTTGGACTCGGTATGCCAAAGACACATATTATAATTGATGTGGCTAGTATGTCATGATCCAAGTCGGGTCATACCCAATAACAAGCTAGACAAACATCAATAATATTTGTTTATATATGATATGATCATAAAAAATGAATATTAACACTTGAGTTATTTGGAAAGGGGTTTGTAAATAATATGTACTTGTAAAATAAATAAATTATATGGATGATTTATGATTTAAGTAAGAACATTCCATATTGTTATTTAAAATGGTTAAGTTACAATATGTTTAACATGTTGCCTATATATTGTGTTACATTTATATGTTATAAAGTTTTAAAACATAAATATGTATGTAAAACAAAATAATAATAATAATAATAATAATAATAATAATAACAACAATGAAGGAAGGGGCCGCCCCTTTGGACGGCCAAGGAAAAAGGAACCAACGATAACATATAAGTGTTACCAAATCCTAGCTACAAGTGGTGTTTGTTGAAAAGCTTGGGGTATGCTAGCTTGAGGAGCTTCATATTCAAGTTCTTTCCTTCTTCAACATCATCTCATTCCTCTTCCTTGGATTTGAAAGGTAGCTTTAACATGCATATACTTATAGTGACATGCATGTGTTTGATAGTATGTATTTCGCTTTTGGATCCGGGCTTGGGTTTTTCATGTGTGAAATTGGTTTTATACATATCAAATTAACAAGATTTAAAACTAATTTCCGCTGCGTTTTTCATAAAATTGGGATTTTATGACTTTGATAATCTTGTTAAAACCCAACATATATATATATATATATATATATATATATATATATATATATTGTTTCATTAATTGTTCGAACGTTCGTTATTAAATAAGATCGACAAATTAATATTTTATGCGGTTTATTTTTGTTCACCTTATTACGCGTCACCCGGTTCTAGTTCATTTATTTCAAAAAGTATTATAACTATTAAGAATGTACAAATTTTAACCCCTTAACCATGTTTTAAACTAGCTTGAATAACCAAGTTAATTCCAAGGACTAGTTTGTAAATAATAATAAAAAAAAATCCATCCCTTCCCTCCCAAACCCGTCACCAACAACCTACCCCCCCCCCCCCCCCCCCCCGTTATTGGCAGCAAATCTAGACGAAATTCAAGGGATTCGATCCGTATACAAGCGTCTTGTCCAACACGCTAACGACCTATATCGTATTATTGGTTAATTGACAGCTATCATTGAAAAATTTCATTCAATTTCGTATTAATACCTCGCGGCTTTAACTCGGATCCAAAACCCTATAAATACTACTCCGTAATTCAATTAACGAATCACACACAATCCTTATAACATCTTTAAGCAAACCCCTAAGACGATTTCGTCTCCGAAGCTGTCCTAAGTAGTTTTTGATTCCTACTTCATGCCGTGAAACCCTAGGCATCGTTTTCCTTCAATACAAACTCGAATACGGTAATTATTTTGTGTTTCCAGGTCGGAATTTGTTAGGAAAAGAAAGCCCTCTGTCAATTTAAATTGATAAAGGGCAGATATGGATCAATTGGGTTCAATTTGAAATTAGGGTTTATATGAATTCGGGGGCCAAATTTCAGTTTGTTTAAATAAAAGCGTATCCATTTCAATAACAAACTGAAGCCTTGGCTTACTTGGTCAATGCCTCACGTTTATGACCCACAAACCGGCCTGGGGCGCAGGTTTGAGTCCCCCAGGCCCGGTTTTGTCTCTTTATTTTTTTATTTATTTTATTTATGTTCTAAGTAAATGTTAATATATTTAAACTAAAAATTAACAATGATTTCACTCGTTTACGGGTCGAACCCCATTGAACCTTTAAAGCAAGTTTTCGTTTAACGTTTATCATATATGTATACACACACACATACATATATATTTTTATATATTTATTTTGTTTTATTTATCTACTTAATTATAAACATATATATTTTTCATATTTAAACTAATATAATTTTTTAAAGATAGTTAAACTCAAAATAGCTATTACTTGTTTAACAAATCGATCACTGTTAAACTTTCAAAACAAGATTTCTTTTAATATATATGTAATATTAAATTTACGTTTATTGTAAAAAAAATCAAATATAAATTTGTAATAATACTTAACTTATTTATGTTTTAATCCAACTCTATTAAGTTAATATAATATATATTTAACGCATTATCAATACCGGATCCATTATATACCCATTATATCATGTCTAGTTAATTTGTTTTGATTACAGATTTATTTCTTTTATGCCTTTAAAATTAGGATAAATTCTCGGGACTTCTCGTGGTACTAACTAGTTCACCTTAACCGTTATCATCTCCTCGTTAATGCTTTCCTTTGTTAAAGTGAGTTTACATGCCCCCTTTTTCCATCTTTTATGTTTTGGGGGTAGCATGTATACCTTATTAACTTTACTCATGTTTTATTTCCTCATCTATTCAAAACACAATTCAATTTATATTTATGTGTGATTATTGCATGATTTATATTATGCTCTATGTGCTTAAGTGTTCATTTTATGTTTAGTGGTTGGTATCTCATCCTCATTTATTCTCATCTAGCATGATCATACATTTACCCAAGTATATTGATTTTGTATCAACAGGAACGGGTCCACATCTATTTAGTTGTTAAATTTTCAAAAGTGTTATAATGCTCACCATTTACATATATATACATAACTAAAACTTATGTATTCTCACCAACATTCGTGTTGAAAAACTCTACTTTTATTCATGTTACAGGTTCAAGTATTTGATATATTCATGATCAAAGATAGTTAGTTGACCTTAGGATATTTATTCAAATTACAAGTGATGATGTATTTACTTATTGAATTTGTGTACTTGTTAAATTTTAATGAAGTAAAATAATTATTGTCGCTTTAATTAGTGTCTTTTGAGCTACTGACAATCAATACGTTACGCCCCAGCATGTTCTGCCTTTTGTCGGGGTGTGACAGATTGGTATCAGAGCCGAAGGCTATAAGATCGGTGGTTAGATATAACGACCTAGTAGTATGCTTAGGGTCCCTATACGTGATATGCCTTTACGTGTTTTCATCCTAATTTGTATGATTGATTGTGGTAGCTTAAATAATATTTAATGATTTAATATTACTCTTGTACACAAAGCACACACAATTCCGAGGCTACACCTCGCTCTCATAACTATTTTCAAAACCCTAGTTATTATTTTAAAATTGGGAAATTCCTTAAGAATTCCCACCATTTTTACTCTCCTCTCGTTGACGATGATTCGTGTAACAGATACGTAGTAACTGTAAGGAGGACACACGTGTACACCGATCCCTTGACACTAAGACTAGCGAGCCTAAGGAAGTGCAATGCGTATAAATCTCAATCAGCCGCGAGACCTGGTTGCCTTCCTGGAGGGTGAGGTGTGAGTGTGAAACTTGTTAAGCCAAAGCATATTACACCAAATGTTCACGAATCTACTACCCTCATTGTATCAATCGTGGTCATGTGACGATCACATCCTTAAATCATAACCGAATTCACAGTGATAAAACTCGGTTCTTCCTTATGATATTTTAGTTGAAAAAATTGGTGGGAAAAGACAAGGTTATACAATATGACAATCGTCAATTTCAGGTTAACTCCGTTAACTCAACTCCGTCAATTCAAACTTTAGATCACTGAATCTATAACGCACACCTCATTACATTTAAACTAGGGTTTAAATGACGCTTGACACTTACTACATGTGTAGTCTTTCGGGAATTGCACCGAAACGCAAACGAGTTGACGTAAACGATTAGTGAATAAAAAAAAACGTCAAAACAATAATTATGTGATAATTATGTGTTAGACATATGTGTTACTTGATTATGTTATGTGGAATGCTAAACAAGAAACAAGAACCCAATTAATTAAGCTAGAGATGTAACATTTGGAAGTTTAGGGACTAAAATGTAACATGTTATTATTATTAATATTATAAAACCCTAACCTCTCCTCCCTCTCCCTCTTCCCAAAACCGACGGCCAAACCCCCCCCCCCCCTCCTCACAATCGGTTCACACACACACACACATACCTCTTGGATTTTGATCTTGTCTTTCACAATTGAAGCATCCTATATCCGTTTCTAGCCATCTCCTACCTTCCTATTGCTTGTATTGGTGCTTTTGAAGGTATAAATTACAAACCCTAGGTCCGATTTTTCCTATGTATGGTGTTCATATGATTGTTGTTGATTTGATGGTGTATTGATGATGATTTGATAACTAGTTTTGATATTACTGCATGTTAATTGTTGTGTCTTTGAGTTTGAGATCAAATAAAACCCTAACTATGTATGTATGGTGTAATTGATATGCATGGATAGTAGTTATGGTGTCTAGAATGTTATATGAATGATTTGTGGTCCATAGATAGTTAAATTGTTGAGTTTGGATGCAAACAGTTTCTGGACAGATTGTGTTGTTGATGTTTGATTGACTCGATAATATTCCGACACTTAGAAAAATCTCTTTGTTGTTTTAGAACGCTAGAGAGAGTTTTTCTGTGACGTGCATCTTGGTGAATTAATTTGGGAATACTTCGCAAACAGTGAGTTCACTTACCCCTTTTAAACTATTTTCAAAAGCTTTTCACTTGGGGGAGATAACATACTCCGAAAACGCATTTAAGATTTTGTTAATATAGATTATATATCACTTGTAAAGACTAAGTGGCAAACGCGATAACTAAAGTCCTTCATTCACATCGAACCGTTTAATATTGGATAATAGCGAGTCATTGTTGAGTAGTACTACTGGGTTTGACAAACACAACCCAACGCTAAACTCAACTGGAGGTCGAGTGGGTGTAATCTTGGCTAAATACATACCATGGTCGGGATAGACTGGTGGCAAGGCAAATGATAAACAGTCAGCTTCGGTGTCGAACACTTAGTAATACTTGTTTTATAGGCTAGCTACCTATAGATATATAATTGACGTAACACTATCTGGTAACGCAAAACGCTTAACGCAAAACGCTGAACGCAAACGCTAAACATTTTATTTTATATAAACTTGTGAACTCACCAACCCCGTGTTGACACTTTTAGTATGTTATTCTCAGGTAGCCGAGGCGGGCGCGCAGTTTAGGATCATTCATTTCTTGAAACACTTTTAATTATGCAAACTTATTTTAAACTGTTATCATTGGGTTTTAAGTCGTCCTGCGTGACGCAACATTGGTTTCTATGGTTTTACGCTTCCGCATTTAATTACTCGTAAACGTTTTCATGGTTTTAAAACTTTGTTTTATGGTTTGATTATAACTAATGATTCCGATCCTGTTAGTTCACACCCTCTGACGGTAAAACTCCGTTAGTGGATTTTGAGGGTGTGACAGATTGGTATCAGAGCCATTGGTTATAGCGAACTAGAAGCTGCATGCATACTAGACTATAACCGCAACGACCCATTAGTTATAATGATACGCACTGCATATGTTTGTGTAGTCTTTGTAATCTTATCTCTTTACCTCGTTCACTCATACGCGCGCATACATGGCTTACTTGTAGGGATGTCGACGCCACCCTCATCATCATCTGATCCGATGACTCATGCTCACGGGAAGGAACCGCAGTTACCTACCGCATCGCCACCACGAGTAGTCCCAGAACTCGAAGCTCCCGCACCGAAGAGGTATCGCTTATCTGGAGGCATGTACAAAAACGAAGTTAGCTGGGATTGGTACCCTAATATGATCAGACGTATGATCTATCTTGAACAAGTTCCCCCATTACCACCCCCGAACCATCCTGCTTACCCCAACACCCTACCACCCATAACCGAACCTGTAGAGCGAGTTCTCGCAGCTGTTGTTTCATGCTTGGAGCGTGACGTGGGTTACATGCGCTATACGAGAGCTAACGTTTCCGGACTGTTAAAGGAAGGAACGGAAACTAAGGAGGAAATTGCCCGCATGACAGTAGCAATGAAGGAAATGCAAGAGGCTAGTGATCAACAGATGAAGATTATGAGAAAGATGCAAGCCGAGATGATAGACTTGCAAGAGCAACTTCAAGTACCAAGGACCCGAACCGAGATAGCTTTAGAGCGTTGCGATGTCTTACAAATGCAAATTGCTCAGAACGCAGACGAACCTGAGGCAGGGCCTGAGGCCGAGCCTGAGGCAGAGCCTGAAGAGGAACCTGAAGATCCCGAAGAGGAGCCTGAGGAGGATCCCGAGGAGGAACCTGAAGAAGAACCGGAGGAAGAACCGGCTGACGAGGAGGCACACTCAGAGGTGTCCTCAGATGATGACATCTAGTGATGATGACACCTAGATGGAGGGGTTGTCTCCATCCGAACTATTATTTTCTATGATTTTAAGGACTGATTGGAAATACTTTGTAGCGAATACAATGGTTTTAATCATGAATTATTATTTGGATAAATATATGGTTGTGATGTGATGTTTGTTTCTTATTTCTTTCTTACCTATCTTTTTATTACGTGTATGGTGTCTTGCATATGAAAGAAAAATTCATGTTTAACATTTTATACTGTGATTCTAGGAAATGGCAGGAAGCGGCATGACCACCAGCGTCATTACCCTCATGAAGGCGCAGAAGTATCTATGAAAGATAGGTAAGAAAGAAAATGTTAAACATGAATTTTTCTTTACAGCAAACTTAGGTTTCTCACAATAATCAAATCATTACAGCAAACTCATAACAGTCAAATTCATGCGCAAAACGCTTAACGCAAAACGCTGAACGCTATCTGGTAACGCAAAGTGCTGAACGCAAACGCTGAACGCAAACGATAAACGCTTTATTTTATATAAACTTGTGAACTCACCAACCCCGTGTTGACACTTTTAGTATGTTATTCTTAGGTAGCCGAGGCGGGCGCGCGGTTTAGGATCATGCATTGCTTGAAACACTTTTAATTATGCAAACTTATTTTAAACTGTTATCATTGGGTTTTAAGTCATCCTGCGTGACGCAACATTGGTTTCTATGGTTTTACGCTTCCGCATTTAATTACTCGTAAACGTTTTCATGGTTTTAAAACTTTGTTTTATGGTTTGATTATAACTAATGATTCCGATCCTGTTAGTTCACACCCTCTGATGGTAAAACTCTGTTAGTGGATTTTGAGGGTGTGACATACATGGATACTCCAACCATTCATCTTAACGCCCTTATCTCGATTTCAATCAATTTTAAATATGTTGTTGGAAAATTAAGCCAATGTGATACATGGACATTTCAACCATCAAATTTTTTTTTTAGTTTAAATTTTTATTTTATTATGAATGATTATTTTTATATACATATGAACCCACCGTTCAAATTTTACCATTTCATCTAATTATCAATTTTATCTAAACTCCAAGTTAAAGCTAATAAAAAAATTTAATTTTGTACCCTCACGAATTTTCACAAAAACTAGAAAGTTTGCATAGTTATATAATTTATCCCAAAATCTAATAAATTTTCAAAATTTTGTCCTTGTATCATCTTCTTCCCGCCCCATCAACCGTAACCGTCACACCGACAACTCTGGCCACAGCATGTCGTCCCGCATTACGAAGGGAATTGTCACACCCCGACTAGGAAGTTGCGGAAGCGTAATACGGGAATATAACAGATAACACTGGTATCAACCACATTGTTTATAAAGAAATTCAATAGCTAATTTATATCATATTACATTGGTAGGTACTATGTTTACAAACTAGATGAAAAACACATAACCGGTTTACGAGCTTCTTATTCAATATTATATATCAGCGTCTATTCACAGCTATTCAACTTTCCTTCTAACACCAAGCATGTAAGCAAATCATTCCACTATTGCTTTACCTGAAAAACATGTTAAAACGGGTCAACTACGTCTAGTTGGTGAGTTTCAAGTTTCACGAGTGTCAATGAAATCAATACACGAGTTCGTAAAGTTTACAGTGTGTATGTGTATGATGTATTATACTAAGCCACAAGTGAAACCGAAACGAGCTATAACGCATGGCCTCCACTGCCCATGCACTCCCGTTGGCATTTAACAGCCACTTTGCCCCAAGTATGTACTATGTCTAACACCACATAGTAGTATGTAAAAATATAATGACAATGTGCAACTGGGTTTACATATGTTCCGGCATACCCCTCCGGCTCTGTCAGTTGGGTTTGTCAAACCGATAGTACTATCCACACGTCACCGGCACGAAGTTAATCACTTGTGTTTGTGGGGACTTGTCAAGTGTTAGTACTTAGATAATCCACATCATCACACGTTTTCAAGTATATAAGTATATGTAAACATGCTTTTCACCCCAAAAGTTCGTAAAACAGTTCAGAAAGTGGGGGTCGTGAAACTCACCTTATCGTAGTTCGCACGGAATTTACGTATCAATAAGTCAGGTGCCTCGTTTATAGCCTAATTCCTATAAACGGTATCGTATCGTTAATACTAGTACAGTGTACAAGCTAAGTCGGGCTGTATAGATAATCTGGTTATAGCTGTTAGGCCCAGAACATGACCATAGTCTTAGATTGTGACGTTGTATACTATGAAATGTTTAAAACTGGATTTGGCTCAGTTTCACCGTTTCCCGAGCCTAGCCAAGTTGATTGTTTATACGTTTCGGGATTAGGTAAGATCACATAAACTTAAGTAAATATATTGATTGATAAAATGATTTGATTTATGAAAGAATTTTAAGGTTTCGGTGTCTGGTTTGATCGCAGGGTTCGTTTCCGTTTTCACACGGGTTTGATTATACAAAACGCGCACAATCCACCCGAATTTTCCGGAATTCTCGTAAAAAGTTCGTTTTTATCAATATCATTCAAAAATATGATATTTGACCACTTTTGACATTTTGACATATCAGTCAGTCCGTTAAACACAAAACTGCCGGTTTCGTTAAAACAATTATAATTTAAATCTTTGATTAATCATAACTAAATATGTACTTATATATAAATTATGTAAATTTTTGTAAAAATACATTATGACATGGAGAATTTTATAAAAATATTTTCAGAAATTTTATGATTAATTATTTATTTATAAAAATTCATTTAATAGGTTATAATCGTGTAATAAATGGCCCGTTTATATCAAACGACCTCCGAAAAATCCGATAATTTTTACAAATGGCCTAAATGTTATTACATAGCCCCTGAAAAATCTCCAGAACCTAACTCTTTTGACAAAATGCCTTTTTGTGCGTTTTCCGGCTGTTAAAATTCGGTTAAACCATGATTGCACAAACCATACTTAGGCATTTCCAATGATCCCCAAACTTTACCGGTGATCTTACCATCACATATTAAACTCCAAAACCAAGTTTCAGGATTTTTCAATATGTTTAGCTATTTTTCCCAAATAAACGCTCATAAACAGAAATAAATTCACCAAATATTCTTCGTTTATCGAAAAATTACCAAATTTGAACATGGACTCATTTATATGATCCCTAATGTCCCTGCAAGTTTTCACAAGCTAAAAACAAGCACGTCACAACCTAATACTAAACAGCCCCTAAACGAGTGTTACGGGTTTACCTTGTCGGTTTTCGATGAGTTTTGCTAGCTTAAACGACTCTCCGGGTCTCGGGTTGCAAACTCAGTGTATCTACATATCATATAACATCAAACCAAGCATAAATCATCCATGTAACAGCCTTGATAATTAGGGTTTCGGCTAGTGCACAAAAACGAACTTTTAAACCGTAAAAACGTCGTTTAAACCCTTTAATCTGTGTTTATGGCCCAAAAAGAGTATGATTCTGATTCCTAACCATGTGTATGGTCAAAATATGTTTTTGGACCATTTTTAGGATTTTTATATGGTTAGGAATGATTTTTAGTAATTGAACTATGTTTATATGATGTTAAATTTAATTAAAACAAGTAAAAATGGTGGAAATAATGAAAATTACCTAGGGTGTTAAAGTGTTTATGTAAAATCAGCAGGACTCTCATTTACTTTCTGGAAAGATGGACACAAAAATAATTCTAGAGTTCCTTATATATTAAGCAAACTCACTAATAACAATAATATCTAAGGCTGCGGCCGGGGTGCTTAATGGGCCTCCCTTGGGCCTTATTCAACACAAAAATCTGGATTTCCAGGCCCAAACGCAAAAGCCCAAGTCCAAATTTATTTCGGATTCGGTTTTTGGCAAAAAAAACTTATCGGGTGTGTTAAACAGCGCGAAAACGAATGTTTTTCGGCTAGTTTAGTGTAAAATTATAAAAACATACTATATGTTTGTAAAAATCAAAAATATTTTCACGGATCGCTTAAAACATTTCAAATAAGTGTTTGGTAAATCTTTTTCGGCTTAACAGCTGATACAATGCTTGTTTTGATATTAACGATTGCGTTTAAGCTTATAGCGTATCGATAAACGAAACCATTTTCGTTTAAAGAATTTTAAACGTACTGGGGCCTAAATATCAATATGTTAGCCTCTATAATATATATAACTCGTATATGACCCCTCAGTATGTATACGGGTCATATTAGTATCGGTCGGTTACTCGTTTAAGCACTACGAATTAACCGATTTATCGTTTACTTGTTACGTAATGAATATAGTGTACCTCGTTTTGTCACGAATGTCACAGGAATCATAGAAGCCCTCCTAATACCCATCTCTCAACTCCAAACCGTGAATGTATTCGTAAACCCAAACCCAATTGTTTGCTCATTCAAGCAATTTAAGAATGCTAACCCGACCGACTACTTTGGCACCAAGGGTGCTACCACCCTCCTCCAATGGTTTGAGAACATGGAAAGAGTGTTCCTCCATTGTGCGTGCCTGGAAGAGAAGAAGACCATATACACCTCAAGTGTTTTCAAATTAAGTGTCCTTACCTGGTGGAATAGAAAAAAGAAATCCCTTGGGGGTGAGGTTGCCATAGCCTTGCCATGGGATGACCTTAAGGATCTCATTCTCAAGGAATTTTGCCCGAAATGTGAGCTCCAAAAGTAGGAAGAAGAGTTTTGGAATTTAAAACAAGAAGGTGGTGACAATGTGTCTTACAACGATCGATTCAACAAATTGAGCCTCCTCATCCCGCACATGGTCACTCCCTTGGAGCATGCCACTGACAAGTACATCACAGTTTTGCCAATGCAAATCCAAGATTCCTTCCTATGTCGAGACCAGAAGGAACTTCACGATGCCATTACCCTAGCCGGTACCTTCAACGAGAACCATGTTAAGGCCGGGACTTTGACGTGGAAGAAATCAAAAGAGCCCAAAGATAAGCCCGCTCCAAGCCCGCCAAAGAGTCCAAGACCGAATCCTCTAAGCCCGAATCTTCCAAACACAACAACTCACCCCATTACCGAAACAACTAAAGAAAGTCAAATTCCCAAAACAACGTCTTGGCCCAATCGCAAGCCCAACCCACCAAGAAGCCCTGCCCAGGACCTCACCCTTTGTGTGATAAGTGTAAATTCCACCATTCGCCTAAGCTCAAGTGTCGTTAATGCACTCATTGCGGTCGTTTTGGTCACCTCTTTAACACATGTCGTGAACTCAACCAACCCATGATTCAACCATTTACCTCACCTCTAACCCAACCCCATGTTTCACCTCATGCTCAACCATTAACCCAAGCACCCTCAACTATTAGGGCTTGTTACAAGTGTGGAGATCCAAGCCATTATCGAAATGCATGCCCAAGACTTGTACGCATGAACCAAATCCAATCCTACCCAGCCCAAGCCATTCATTATCAAGCTTATCAAGGCCAAGTTTATCCAACCCATTCTACGTAAGCCCAATTCAACCATGCCCAAGTGAATCAACCACAACCAATCCAAACCCAACCTATTCAAGCAATTCAAGCCTAACCTATTCCCAATAACCAAGCCAAGCAAAACCCACCCAACCAACCTCAAGTTCACTAAGTTGCTCAAGGTACTCAAGGACATGTGTGTTACATCAACGGTTCCTAACTCTAATCCTCACCTTTCAAGAATACATGCTACACAAGAGACGTTTATTTTATCGAGTTCTTTTGGTTTTAAACCTAGTGTAATGACTTAATCTCAAGTTTTGTGATTCATAATTAAATAAAGTTTTGTTATGAATGAGAATCATGGTTGTTTATAATTGAATTCAATTTCTCATCTATTCCCATTATATAATTTATTGCACTATTTATTGTTACGCAATTTATTATCACATTTCAAGTGGTCTATGACCGGTTTTACTGGGACTATGTGCATGGTTATGTTCATGGTTATCTAATAGTAACGAATTTATATCATGAACTACCTACGACCGATTTCCTACAAACAGTTTGTTTTGGAAATTGGGACTATGAATATATGTTGTACATAGTTATCTAATGGGAGTCGCATGTACATGTTTTATTTCGATATTTTCATACATGACTACCCAAACTCCCCAAAACCCACCTCATTCTCATGGTACTCTATTCCCACCTGATTTTATAATCTAGACTTCTAGCCTCATATATTATTATATTTCTTTAATCATGTGAGTCGTTTGTTGTGTGAACCTATCTATGTGA